>NC_081182.1:99181493-99374537 GCF_029867415.1 Vicia villosa
AAAGCAAGGCTCGAGGTAGTTGACAAAAGAGTGAAACATTAAATGCAATGCTGTATGGATCACGCAACGCATTAAATGCTCCCAACGGTCATCTTCTCAAAACGCCTATACATAGTGAAGTTCTGATCAGAAGCAAGGTTACAACACTTACACAAACAACTCTTGCAAACTTGCTGAAACGCTGTTGAATCAAACTTCATCTTCAACCTCACTTTATTTGTAATATCTTAGTGAGATTTAAGCTTAGAACTTAAGAGAAATATCACAGTTGTGATTATAGCTTATTAAGAAGCATTTCAATACTCTTGTAAGAATTTGATTTACATTTATTTGTAAAAGGTTCCTAGAGTGATCAAGGTGTGATCAAAATACTCTAGAAGACTTAGAGGGTATCTAAGTGGAAAACCATTGTAATCAAGGTTGATTAGTGGATTAAATCCTCAGGTGAGGTAAATCACTCTAAGGGGGGTGGACTGGAGTAGTTTTGTTAACAACGAACCAGGATAAAAATCATTGTGCAATTGTTTTTATCTTCAGAGTTTTTAAAGTCACACTTATTCAAACCCCCCCTTTCTAAGTGTTTTTCTATCCTTCATTCTTGTCCCCCACTAAACCATGAGACAACTTTTTGTCCCTAGCATATCAAAAAAATATCAAAATATCATTTTTTTACACTCTTTCTTATTATTTAATATTTTACATATCAATACAGATATTATAATAAAAACTATATTATTTTTATTCGATTCATCGACATATCAAACAAAATAGAGAAAAATATCTCTATTTATTGTTTTTCTTCTCTTCTCATTATTTAATATTTTGATTCATAAATAACAATATTTTTATATCAATAAAAAATATTACATAAAAAATTATATTATTTTATCTACTACATAAACATATTAAACAAATTAGAGTAAACAAATTATTTTTATTTTTTCCTCTTTATTATTTAATATTTAACAATATCTCAATGCACCCCATAGATCTCTTACACACCGCGCAAAATTCCTATTTTGCCTCTGCTTCTGTAGATGCACTTCCGGAAGCACCCCTATTTTGAAAAAAAATGTGTTTCCTTCCATAGGTACATCTACTGAAGCAAGTGATTTCAGTTGAGGAAACCTTCCGTAGATGCATCTACGGAAGGTGGTGAAAATAGGATGTTCCGTAGATGCACCTACGGAACAGTCTGCTATATTTTCAAATCAAGTTCATTTCACTCCAAAACTCAATTTTGGTTACAATAGTTAAAATACAAATGTAAGACTAAAGAAACGCATTTTAAATACAATAGTAGGTAAATAAAAAAAATCGTATAAATAATGTCGGTCATAATGTAAAATACATCATCAAAGTAACAAAAGTAACATACATACATCATCAAATAAATACAAACATAAAAACACCACAAGCATCACTATTGTGTGTGCCAGACATCATCCTGCTGCCCTCTGTAATGCCCCATATTTTCTAATTTTAATTTAATAGGAAATTAAATTATTATTTAGAATTATTTAGTATTTTCGTTGAACTAATTGGAGGAATTATGAAATATTGGTCTTTGGGCCAAGTGAGGTATTTAGTAATAAAGGGGGTGTTAAGTTGTTGAACCCATTACTAAATTATGTTATGTTTTCATAAAACAAGGAAATAAGAAGAAATTGAGAAATAGAAGAGGAAAACCTAAGAGGGAGAGAAGAAGAACTCATGAACAAGAACCATTTTCGTATTTATGGTGCAGCCCTCACAAAATGAGTCATAACTTTTCGCTCGTAGCTCCAAATCAGGTAATTCTAGAAGATTCGGATTCTACACAAAATTTCCTTTGATTTGATATATTAATTCGTGTCTGGGAAGTTCTTGATGAGAGAGATAAGTGAGTTTGTAGATTGGATATTCTTGCTGAATTTGAGGAAAAAGGGCTTACAGGTTTGATGGAGAAGAGGAAAAGTCCAGATTCTTGGCTAAGGTAAGGGGGGACTCTTCCGATTAACATCTATTATCGGTTTATGGATAATAGGACTGATATAGGTATATTATTTCATGTCGATTGAGTCGTATGATAGATTTTGGGTTTGGGGATATTTGTTGATAATTATCTGTTTTGATGAAATTGCATAAATTGTTGGTTAATAATGTGTTGTTTTGATGTATGATGATGTATGATGATGCAATTGATGATTATTTGTGTGTAAATGATGTTTAGAATCGATTTTGGACTTAGGATGTGTGAATTCGCAGGTCTGTCACAGACTTGAGAATCTGCAGAATCGCATGTCCATTAAGCGGGGCTATGCTCGCTAAGCGGGTGCTGATTGTTTTCAGAAAAATAAAGGGGCTCGCTAAGCGGAGCCAGTCTGCTAAGCGGAGATCTCAACATGGTTCGCCTCTATGATGCTTCGCTTGAAGCGGGGTAATGGAATTTTGATACCATAAGCGCGCTAGTGGCCGCTAAGCAGACCCTGGAGCGCAGAAAATTATTAGAAGTTGGAAATAACGTATCTTTCGAACCGTTGGCCTGTTTTGAGTGCCGTTTTGAGTATGATGAACCTTATGAAATAACCTGTGTGTTTAAATAATGAAATGAGGTGTAACTTTCAATTATTTTGAATCATGATTTTATTGCTTGATGAATGATGTATTGTGCATGTATGTGATGAGATGTAATAATACATGTTATATTTGAAGCAATAATCATGCAATGATTTATTGGTTGTATGATGATGACGATTGGATGGTATTTGAATGATGTTAATATATATAAACATGCTTTGATGATGATGATGATGATGATGATGACGATGGATTGAGTATTAGATGATGTTACTCATAGACTTGACGATGGTATACGTATGTTTCATATATGTTTGCATCCATTCATAATCATATGTTGAGGGCTGAATCCAGATGATGTTATGGATTCAGTGAAGGGCATAGTTTCCATTGTGTGAAATTTGTGCTGGCAGGGCCGTATTTTGATGATGTTGGATCGGTCGGTGGGTTATTCCCATTGATGATGTTAGTACCACATGCATAGTGTCAGTTGCATTCATATGCATGGTTTTTATAACATGATTGGATGCTTTTTCTAGTGTTATAATTTTGATGATGTGTTGGTTGTTGTGATGATAAAACTTGTCCGAATATCTGAATATAATACAATTAGGTGAATAATGTAACTATGATGTGTTATTATTTATGACTCAATAACATTTGTTAATTGTGAATGAGACTCACCCTTACTGTTGACATTTTCAGATTGGCGAGTAGCGGCTTTTGGCTTTGGTGAGGATAGCTCATAGGCCAGTTTGTTTAAGTATAGTGTCGGTGTCATGCTCTGATATTGTAACACTGGGAAACGCTAGTTTAGAGTCTATGATGATACTCTATTCTGTTGTTATTGTATTAATTTTGTGGGATATTGCATAGATGATGTTATGCTTATTCGTATGATGAATATTCCGCTGTGTAGAAACATGATTTTATTAAATTGATGATTGTTCATTAGTGAAGCATGGCAAGTGAGTTATAATAAACTGTTTTATTGAATTGTGGCACCCTTGTTTTCGTGTTTACTCTGAAATTTTTATATAAATGTCGCGGGGTTTAGAAGGGTGTTACACTCTCCTCTGCCTCTGGTCCTGCCTCTGCCTCTACATCCACCACGGCCTCTCCAGGGTCTTCCTCTAGCGTTAAGTTCCCTACCAATCCTGGCACGATAGTTTCTACGGTATAGAAATGCCTCATGTGCCAGCCTAATAATTATAACATCCACCACACGCCTCTCTGCAGACCCCTCAGGGAATAAACCATCTGCAATGGCCCCCAGGCCAGTGTCAGCTATCTGACGACACTAAGGAAGGAGATCGCGAGTGTGGTCCAACTCAGCCTGATTAGCCTGCAGAATCTGCTCGTGGGCTGGTCTGGACGGATCTCCAGGTGCAGCGGGCAGCATATACGGGTGTGACACCCTGTAGTACCATGTGATGTACCTTTCGACGCAGCTCCTGTCGCTCTCTGCTCTCGTCGCTCGAGTCTCCTCAGAAATCATGCGATGCTCCTAGTCTGCAAAGACCTCATCTTACCGATTAAAATATAGAATTGAACTTGATAGAGATTTGAATTTGATGTTGACAATGTAGCCGAACTCGGGAGAAAGAAATTTTGAAGTTTGAAATTTGGGGTTGAGAGAGTTTGAGAGTGTTTGAGGGTTCGTAGTTTGAAATGAAGAGATCGAAGGAGGGGAAAGGTCTAGCGCGAGTTATAACGTCAAACCTTTCCGTAGATGCATTTACAGAAAAGTTCCGTAAGTGCAGCTACGAAACAAAACAACGTTAAACAAAAAAAAGGTACTTCCAGAAGTGCATTTACGGAAGCACGAAGATATTTTAGTCAATTCAGTGGTGCATAAGAAACTCATGGAGTGAGATGAGAAATTGTCTAATATTTTGATTCATAAATATTATATTTTTATATATAATAAATAATATTATAGTAAAAATTATATTATTTTGTCTGGTGCATAGATATACTAAGCAAAATTAAGAAAAAATTATTCGGTACGTTAACCATTAAATATAGTATAATATAAAACATTATCTTATACTCTTCGATACTATCTAGTACTGTTATTTTAATATTTCATATTTTGCAAATCAAACGCATATATAAACTAAAATATTTACAAGTGGTCCAGTGATCATAGAACGGAGGAAATTTATTAGGAAATTTCTTTATTGACCTCCTAACCTTCTTGGTCATCCCCGGCAAAATTCCCAGAATGCCCCTATATTTCAGAAATGCATCTCCGAAATCATTTTTTTCTGAAAAAAGTTGATTTCGGAAGTGCACTTCCGAAAACACCAAAAAAAGGTGTTTTCGGAGATGTATCTCCGAAAACACAAAAAAAAAGGTGTTTTCGAAGATGCATTTTCGAAATCACCTTTTTTTTTGGAGAAGGGGTGTCTTCGGAGATGCATATCCGAAATATTCCAATTTTTGGTCTTAGAATGTTTCGGATATGCATTTCCGAAAAATTCAATAATTATTAAAAAATTAAAATAAAGGAGAATCAATACAATTAATAGTATAATTAATTGTATTAATTAAAAGATATTATTACATATATATATCATTATCATTAAAATATAATAATAATTATTAACATCTTTTTTTAAATTAAAATATTTTGTAGTTATTATTTATAATTAAATTTTTTCAACAATTTTTTATGCACTATTACCTTATTTACAAATAAATTATTTGGTACTTTATTTTAATTGAATAGAATAGAATTTAATTTTAATAAAATTAAAAAAATAATGAGAATATTTTTAAAAAATTAGTTTTTTTTTATTTCATATAAAATCAATTTGATAAAAATTATAGTAGTAAATGTAAATAGTACTTTGTTAAGTGAATAGAATTAAAATTTAAGTGAATCTATAGTATAATTATACATATAAATATTAATTTTATTCTTTAATTTAAATAAAATTGAAGAAAATAAAGTGCTGTATTCAATTATATTTATGTCTGTCAATTACTAATTCTTTTCATTTTGGTACTTTAATTCTATACATAAAACTTTAAATTAGTAAAAATAATTATTCAATCTTTTCTTTTCAAATATTAATTCTTTTCATTTTGATAAAACTTTAAAATATTATTATTCTCTTAATTTAATTGTTTATTTTTTAATCTTTATTTATTTTTTAATATATATTTTATCAATGATATGTCACTAAATAATCATTAGAACATATAAATTAATCAAAAAATTTATATATATTTTAATATACTGAATATACAAGTATCGTGAGTATTTTATATACCATTGATAAAACTTTAAAATATTATTATTTTACTAATTTAATTATTTATAACTTTAATCTTTATTAATTTATTTTTTAACTATTATTAACTATTTAAAAAGTAAATAGTTGAATTATTAAATAAATTATTTATAAAATTGTAACTATTTAACTAAATTATTGATTGATAGAAATAAAATGAACTGAATATGTTAGTTTTTGGGTCATTCTAATATAATAAATTCATTCTAATTTTGTGTATCATTATTAATTCAATATAACAAATTTCCAAAATTATTAACATATTTTTTTTTATTCTAAAAGGAATGTACTTAATCCATTTATAAGATGTTTTATTTGATCGCTCCAAAATTTGAAATGGTTGTTCCCTATAATTAAAATCGATATATTTGTCTTTATTAACTAATAAATAGTATAAATATTTGAAGATCTTAATTTTAAACCACCATTTCAAAAGAATTCTATACTTCAAAACTTCTGCGTTTTTTCGGAAGTGTATTTCCGAAATCCCAAAAAATGAGATTTGGGACATGCATTTCCGAATTCTGAAAAAATTTTAAAAAAAAATTATTTCGAAATACATTTCTGAAATAGAGGTATTTAAGGGTTTTCGCTGGGGTCAACCTTATAGAGAGGTGAAGAAAGAAATTCTCATTTATTATTACGTTTTTCAAAAAGCTCGTGAGAAGGAAATGTTAGTGTGGGAGCAAGACTAGTTGTAGAGGAGCGTAGTAAACACGCGGGAGTGAATATTGATGTGGTGTGTCGGAACATGTGTGGTTGGGGGGTGGAAAGAGTAAAAGCCATAGCGGTCCCCTTCAGATGTGACCAACTGCTCCACTCACACACACACTGCCACTGCCTTTGTCTATGTCCTTTTGGAAATCTACGCGTCTTGGTTTCCCACTATCTTCAAGCTCTAATGCAATGCACCTTCACCTTCATTTTGTAGCTTTTGTTTTTTCTTACTTTATTCACCGTTTTACCCCTTCTATATACTCCATCGCATGGTGATTTCAATTATTCCAAATTTGTTTTCTTGTAAGATTCTTTTCAATGCTGCACATGAGTTTCATTTCATGCAATGTGTCATTATTTCTTACGAGACATTCAAACGAGTGCTGAAAATGGAGTGGTAAAAGAAAAACCAAGGTCATACCCATCGTCTCTCCCTTTAATTGTAAGACTTTTTTTTTTTTTTTATACAAGTAATCTCTTTATCCTAAAATATGAATAAATATGCGATGCAATTTTTATATATAGTACTCCCCCAATTTAATTTATAAAAGAAAAATTACTTTTAAATTTATTAAATACAATATATATTTGGTATATATATTGTTTACATATATTAATTAATTTTTTTAATAAATAGGACCGGAGATAGTAAAAAAATTATGAGAGAGAGAGATTTTGTTATTCAACAAACTCTCAAATGTTCAATCTATTACAAAATACACTAATCCGTAAGGAGAAAGAATGTGAACCAGTTTTGCATGAGATTCTTATGAAAATCTTCATCTTCAAATTTTAGCCAAAAATATTATTATTGTAGTTACTCAACTCTAGTAGAGAGTGTGTGTGGTAGTTATGAGGTAAATTAGGTTTACTAATACTTTTGTGAAGTTTGTTTTTTTGTTTTAGATTGAATAATCAAATTGTGATTGTGAATTATATAGACTGACATCTATTGAAAAAAAAGAAAAAAAATTTTCTCCAAAGTAGGGTCGAATTAAGATCGAGGCAAACAGAATCTTGAGTTTCTAACTCTTTCATTAGTTCAAAGACTCAAACAAGCGAGTTTCTTCAAGATTGAGTGAAGATCGACACAAACAAAATTTGTTGGGTTTCAAGTGTGAAAGTGCTAAAGTCTCACATCGACTAGAAATGGAGGAAATGTTGGGATATCGCTAAAGTCGATTAGACCTCACTCCCCAGACTTCCCCAATAAAGAGTATCATAGCCTTGGTTGGCTCGGTGGGGGAGCGGAAGTAGATCCTAGTGTGGATCAACGCTAGTGATGTAGGTGACTCACAATTGTAGGGGAGATTGTTGGGTTTCAAGTGTGAAAGTGCTAAAGTCACACATCGACTAGAAATGGAAGAAATGTTGGATTTATAGGAGAGGTGACTCATACCCATATTACCTTAAGATTTTGAGTCAATATTTAGTGTCTCTCTCACTTGTTTGGGTGAGTCTTTGACGTTTAGGTGAGTGTTTGACCCAATGTGAATGCTTACTCCTCACGATGACCTAAAAAAATTGTGGAGTGATTTGGTTCTGATAAGGTGGTTGGTTTAAGATCGAGCGAAAATCTTGAAGGATTTGCAGCCTAGTAAATTGTGTACAATAGAAGGAAGATCAAGATTCAGATCTGCATTGCTTAATAATTGGCTTTAAGTTTTTAGTTTATCTATGATCATTTGTTGTATCAAAAGACACTTGTAATAATTTCGAATTAGTCAAAAACTAATGAATTTTCAATGACTCACCATTGGAGACTAAACTAAGTGCAAGCGAGGAAAACACACTAAACAACTATAAATCCAATGTAGAATTTTCTCTATCATTCTCTTCTAATTTTTGCATAGTTTGCATGTTCTTAAATTTTAATCGCATGATATCATTTCACGTTGTTACGTTTTATTGCTTATAGTGATTTAATGTTTAAGCTTAGGTCTGTGTTTGATCTTATATGCTAAACACGCTTTCCAGTAATTATTCTAGAGATATGTAATTATAGATTTTTCTATTAATTAATCAAATTTCATTCAAATATGTTGTTTGGATCAATTAGATCAATTACCATATTATTGTTTAAATTGATTCATATGATTATTGTATTCAGTTGCACATCTATTCAATTGTGTAATTCCTTT
This sequence comes from Vicia villosa, assembly GCF_029867415.1. Classification (NCBI taxonomy): domain Eukaryota; kingdom Viridiplantae; phylum Streptophyta; class Magnoliopsida; order Fabales; family Fabaceae; genus Vicia; species Vicia villosa. The sequence goes on from NC_081182.1 coordinate 99,190,213, forward strand.
TGTAAAACACTTTTAAACTTTCACTCCCTCAAAATTTTAAACTATTTTTTGGAAAACGTTTTTATAACTATTTTTGGAAAAATATCTATTCAATCTCCCTCTAGACCATTCTCTCATATATTCAACCCAAAAGATTATTGTTGTAGCATGTCATTGAATAAAAAATGAGAAAACATGTTTTAGTACTACGATGTGACGTCAAAGGTCGGGAAGGCCAACATGAATTGGGTGACGATTAACGAGTATTGGATCAGGTCGTGTTGGTTCTCAAATTTGTTAATTGATGAGTTGTGTTTTGGTTTCAGATTGGATTTGTATGGTTTCGACAAATATAATTATGGTTCTTTTCACTTGTTGTTAGTACGAGTTGTATAAGGTGTAGAAATTCTTGTGAGAAGAAAGAGAAGAATTCATAAGATTTTATTCTTGAAGTTGGTAGCTTTCGGGATTAATAACGTAGTTTGGAAAATACTTTAAATACTCTAGATTTGTGTGATTCATATATTGAGAGTTGGAGAGATTAAGAAATATTTGAGGTAGAAAATATTGTTAGTTCTTGGACATTTTGAAAACTATTTTCTTTTAGAATTTTTCTTTGGCCACCTCCCTACCTTCTAGTCCACCTCTGGTGAAAAACCCAAACTACCCCTGACTTCGGAAATGCATTTTCGAAATGTAAGAAAAAGGTGTTTTCGGAGATGCATCTCCGAAAGCGCCTTTTTTTTTGAAAAAATTGTCTTATTTCGGAAGTTCATTTCCGAAAACAGCATTTCGGAAGTTCATTTCCGAAATACTGCGCGTTTTGCAGATTAAGCAAAACAGCCCCCTCCCCCAAATCATTTACCCTAATCTTCTTCAAACTCAACCCCAAAGAGATTTTTGTGCAAACCAGTTCCAAGCTACCTCAAAGGCTCCATCTACTTGCTCTATTACATTCTAAAGTCCTCCAATCTATTCAATAGGTAAGCATTTTGATTTTAAGATCTATGATTAAAATGTATATTAGGGTGTTTACAAATAGCAAAAAATGTATCAGGTTAGGTTTATAGTGATATTTAGGATGTTTAGAATGTGTATACATAGGTTTGAATTTTGATTTTGGGGTCTGCCATTGTAGGTTGCAGAAAAGCTCTGCGCAGGGGTGTTTTGGAAGTTCATTTCCGAAAACACCTCCATCCCAGTTTCGGAAATGAACTTCCGAACTGTATCAGAAGTGCATTTTTTTTGTTTTTTCATTTGTCTCGCATATTAATCGATTTCGATTGTTTACAGGAACATGTCAGGCAACCAGCCAGCACGCATCAGACAGGGCAGGGAGTCCCAGACTGCGTCGGCTAGACGCGAGCGGGCGGCGGCGCAGCTGGCGTCGACACGCGGGCGGGGCCGGGGACGCCGTGTGCGCGTTCCATAGGACTTGGTGGAGAGTTCATCTGCTTCAGGCTCTAGGAGTAGGCTGGCTCGGGTATCTTCTTCCCGCCAGCGAGAGGAGGAGGATGAGGATGAGGAGGAGGTGATACCGGATGTTGACCCTCCAGTCGGGGAGGAGGAGGAGCAGGAGGTGGATAGCTATCCGGGAGGGCCTTTTGACACTTCCCTACTGATTCACTACCAGGATCACGTCGCTCGGCGGATCTGGGAGGGAGAGGTATTTTTTTTAACTTAGCCGTTTATTTGTCACCATTTTTTATAATTTTACCGTTTATTTCTCGCTTATTTGTTTTTTTTGTAACAGGAGAGAGAGCCATTGAAAATGGTGAACCACTCCAGGAAGATTTTCGGTCTGTTTAAACCAGCAGCTCAGTGGTTTAACGACCATGTGCGAGGTTCAGGGCTTAGCGGGCTCTGCATGACCGGGTACACCACCATCAGCACCGGCATGCAGGGGGCATTTGTGCAGCACTGGCACAAGGAGATGTCTTCTTTCCACTTGCCGGTGGGGGAGTTGACGATCACCTTGCATGACGTCCAGTGTCTTCTCCACCTGCCCATCAGGGGGTGGCTGTTGGACCACTCCAGGATCCAGAGGGTCGAGGCCGTTGAGTGGATGATGCACTATTTGGGCATGCCGCACGAGGTTGCTCACCTGGAGTGCGTCTCGACTTCTGGGTGTCATGTCCGGTTCAACACACTGAGCCTCTATTTTGAGTTCCACCTGGACGCGGAGGTCGAGGCCGAGCAGGAGGGTAACGACCTATTCAGGGAGTACCACCGCGGCTGCGCTCTCCGGTGCTGGTACATGCATGTGGTAGGCGCTGCATGCTTTGTGGACAAGAGTGCCAGGTACGTCGACATGGCCTACCTCCACTATTTCATGGACCTGGATATCGTTCACCAGTGGAACTGGGGGTCAGCTACTCTGGCATATCTCTACCAGAAGCTGAATGAGGCCTCCAACTGGAGGACGAGGCAGTTGGTCGGATCCTGCACACTGCTTACGGTACGTTTTATTTTAATACATTATCGTATTTATTTATTTATATATGTTTCGTATTTAATTTTAATACATTATCTTGTTTCTGTTTCAAAGCTGGATCATCTCCTACTTCTCCCGCATCCACGGCTACCACCTCGATCCTGCGTACGTGGACGCCTTGCCCAGGGCCGCCTGATACGATCTCCAGAGGGGGAACGATGTGGTGGGACCATACCGTGGATACCTGGACCGCACTCTGCACGACGACGTCACCTGGAGGCCGTTCATCGACTACGCTCAGATTGTCCCCTTTGACGGCATTGCACTTTATTCTGGCTGGTTGGCTTACGGGACCGGCATCATGGTTCGATATCTCCCTGAGCGGTGCATGCGTCAGTTCGGATTCGTGCAGCGGATACCCAGGTCACCCTTTGAGGCTGCTCCCGACACTGTGACCCGAGTGCAGCTCACTGCCATATGGGAGCATTGGGAGGATCATGTGGTACCACTGGAGTACCGTCTCACTCGGGTCACCCAGGACTGGCACAGTGAGGAGGGATACGTCACATGGTTCTACCGGGTGTCACATCCTCTTCTGAGACCCGACATTCCCGGCGCTCCTAGGCCAGCACACGAGGAGATCCTGGAGAACCAGCAGGCCGAGGATGATCACGCCATTGATCTCATGCCGATCTGCCAGCGGATATCGATGATTGGGCAGGACGCGTTGGATCGAGGTATCGTGGAGCGGGGCGGTCCAGAGGCAGTCGCCGTGATGGAGATGATCGTCACTGATGCGGGCCGTGCGGCGACATACACGCGGCAGAGGAGGTCTCAGGGCGAGAGGTTTAGGCACACCCAGTAGTGGTCGGGTTTATATATTTTTTGTTATCGGATTGTATCTTTAGCACACTATTTTTATTTTTTTCGGTTTGTATATATTATTTTCATCGGATTAGTATTTTTTTTTTGTTTATTTATCATATTAGTATTTTCAGTTTATCTATTGCTTATTTTATTTGGCGTTTACGTTTAATTAAAATGCGAGACTGTTTTAGATAAAACATAAAAAAAATACAGTTTCTGCATAATTCGGAAATGAACTTCCGAAACCCCCCAAAATCTGAACAAAGGTGTTTTCGGAAGTTCATCTCCGCAGACACCCCCCATGAGGTGTTTTCGGAGATGCACTTCCGATTAAGGAAATTTTTTTAAAAAAAAGCGCTTCGGAAGTTTATTTCCGAAGCAGGGGTATTTTGGGATTTTCGCTGGGGGTGACCCCCATAGGGAGGTGGCCAAAGAAATTTTCTTCTTTTAACTCATCTTGTAATATCTTGTAACAATTTTTTAAGATATACTGAACTAAAGAGTTGCTTTGTCTTCTAATCTATTTGATCGAATTGAATAAATAATTTCTTTGTATTCTCACATTTTATATTTTTATTGCACTGAAACTATTTGATTGATTGTCATTGTTTTTTTATTAAACACTTCAAGAATTTTAGGACAATTAATCGAAACTTACAATTTCACAATAAAGTTGATCACCATAGAGAGACAATATTGTGATTCCCACACTTATTAATATGATCTTGAAGTATGTTCAGGATTTAGATTTACATGCAAAGAAAAGAGGTGTCTAAGTTAGACAAATTATTAGTAGCAAAGTAACAAATAAGTGGATTTGGAATTAATTGATCATACATAAATGACGAAAGACACATGTTCACCAGACCTATATTTAGATTTGTGTGTGTGCCTAAATCTAAAACATTTGAATTTGTGAAACTTAGCATTGCTCCTAGTTATAAAGTTTAGGGATAAAAGCATACCAGAATTTAATAGTATGAATGTTGAGTAGTACTAGTATGTTTTGTTTTTCAATTAGTGATCTTTTTATGTGTTATGTTATCTGTCCCTTGATGTCCATGTAAGGAAAGGGCGTATATTGGAAAGAAAAATGTGTCCAAAAACATCAATTAAAAAAGGAACTTTGAATTGGTGAACCGTGAATGAATAAAATAAAGTAAACTGGGTTTTGGCAGAGGCACCAACTACCACCAACCTGTTTCCATAAATAGAAAGATTCTTTTTTGGCCCTTTCTCTATTACTATTAATGGCACAAGACAATGTGAATCGTGGCCAGGTCTCAGTTGTGTTTGTCAAGGTGTCTCTGCAAGTCTGCATCTATTCATGTGCGCGCGTGCAAATCCTGTCAAATAAAATATCATACGTTGTATTTTTTCAATTTTTAAATAATTAATTTATTTGAATTAAATATAAATATGATATAAGCTCTCTTTGACATAAAATTTATATTTTGTAAATTTATACGACAATAAAAAATATATTTAATAAGGTTTTTTATTATAAATTTATAATTTATTTTATTAGTTTAGTTTTTATATGTTATTTTAAATAACATTTTATTTTATAACTTACAGTATAGTTTATTAATTTTTTATTTTATTTTTATTATTTGAATTAAAATTTAATTTTATCATTTATAATTTAAATATTTCAAACATACATTTTATTATTTACTAAGAAATATCATGTTATTTTATATTTTATGAAACACTTCACTTAATTTATCAGTTAACATTCATCAACAATCCGTTACAAATTATTAGTCATAAGTTATAAACTATCAATTAATTTATCAATTAACCACTATTTGAGTAATTAGAACCCTTTAAAAAATTTCAAAAGAGTACACTATCGGAAATTTCATGATATCACTAAATTTCCGATACAAAATGGTAAATTTGAAATTTCTGATAAAAATTTAATCATATCGGAAATTTCAAATGCACTGGTTAGTCGGAGAAGGGGCAATTGACTTTCCCCTTTATTCTTCTATTCATGTGGGAGGAAAAAGACTTTCACGCTTTATGGTCTGAATTCAACGGATCTCAAATTATCCATTTCTGAGCTTCACCGAAAATTTTAAATGTACTACCGGAAATTTTAACGTACTAAAAATTTCATATAAACTACCGAGAATTTAGTCTGCACCGGAAATTTTGTTTTCTCTACCGAAAATTTCGTTCGAAAAAATTGTTTCTCCTTCATTAATAAAGACATTTCTGAAATAATAAAAATTGAAGGGTGCCAAATAAAATTTTAAGGGTGGTAAATAAAATTCTCATTTAATGGAGTATTGGGCCTAACTTTTATGGTCAAATATAACTTTTCTTTAAAAAAAAACTAAAACTATTGGGCCAAATATGTATAAGTAACCACTAAAATATCATTGAAAAAAAAGAAACATGAATACAAACAACGAAAAAGCACAATAAAAAAGAAATAAAAAATATAATATATATATAAATGTCAATTGGACATCATGTTCTTCCTCATACTCCAAGAAAATCTTATCATTAGCCTTGTTCCTTCTTTTGAACCATGTAGTTCTCTTATGATATTTAGGGCTAATTGGTACTTTCCTTAACACTTGGGAAGGTCACTTGGAGGTGGTAATATAGATTCATTTGGTCCTTTACCATTGTCCACAACAAATGCCATCTTTAGTCCCCATGTTGTATGAATTTCCAAATGGCAATGCATAAACCACACCCCTAACAAAACATAACACCATACTTTAGTATAATTCATACAGTAATAAAAATAATAATTTGAAATTCGATGTTTCGGAGATCAGAGTCGTCTCTCTTTAGTTACGGTTTAACTATAATAAATAAATAGAAATTCTATTTTACCACGATTTAACTATGTTAAATATTTTATGATGTTTTATTTGTCATAGTTATTGTGATAAATTTTATGACTTGTGCAGTAGTCTGTCTTCTACGTTCTCAGAGATGAGAGATGACCTTTTTCGGTATTAGGAAAGAAGATTTTGAACACCATAGTTAGAAAATTGAGATTCAAATTATAATTGACAATTATGTTTAGTTTTGTTTCGAATCAAGATACAACTAGTATGTATTGTAAGATACCGATAGTTAACCATGATTTAGATGAAATCGAAGAGATAAATTTACCTGGATTATCAGCTCTGAATCTGATAGCAGTCCAACCACCTGCAGGAACACCAACAGTATTCCTCTCAACAGGATCAACAAGATTAAACTTCTTTGTATCCTTTCTAGAATCAAAGTTCCCTTGTCCCCTACCAACAACAAAGAAATTGAATCCATGAAGATGAATAGGATGATTCTCAGGTGTTAGCATTCCAGTATCTTGCAAAACCAATTCAACAGTAGAGTTATAAGCAAGTCTATAAAGCCTAGTCCCTTTTGTCGTCGCAAAGTTCGTCAGTTGGTTCCCTGTGAAGTTATAAACCACAGGAGGATTTCCCGGAAAATCATCACTAAAAACTCCTTTAATCTTGAAGAAATGTGCTTGAAGAAGCGCGATTTTCGGCATCACAAATGTAACATTGTTGATATCAGCCACAACGCGGCTGTTGTTAACACAAGTAGCGCAAGGATTGATACCAAGAGAAACAGTGAAGAGTAGATTATGATCAATCTTCAAAGGAACTTTTGCAGGATATTTCTTGGAGTTCAAGCTTCTTAAGGAATCGGCGAAAGTGTTGGCGATGGAAGTCGCGTTTTTCGGAGGGAGAGAAGTTAAGGTTGTGGTTGTGGAACCAAGTGTGCCTGAGTAATGTAAAGTGGCTATGGCAGTTTTGTTGTCAACAGCAATTGGTGCATCCATGAAAGGAGAAGCTGCAACTAAGTAGTTTCCGAGTTTGTTTTTGGCGGTTAGAAGCACGTTTGTGGTTTGGCCTGGTGCTATAACAATTGTGTCGGTTTTGAAAGGTTTTACATAGGTTGCATCAACCTCGACAACAGTTAGTTGATGGTTTGCGATTTTGAAGAAGAGTTCTTCATTGAGTGCAGCATTGATGATTCTTAGTAAGTGGGTTTTTTTAGGTTGTACTTCCAATGAGAATCCTTCTGCACAATAAAAGTTGAAAAATATTAGTTAGATAACACGCTTACAAATGTACTTACAAAATATCTACCAACGAGATTCTAGCATTGACAATGGAATTCAAACTCAGGTCCTTGTGAGCAAGGTCGTCTTAAATTTTCTGAGGCTATATACAAGTTGTTGTGACAAAACAAATAAGTACTCTAATTTTGCCACAGTTTAACCGTGTCAAGTTTCAGGTCATGTGCAGTAGTCTGCCCAACACATTCTCAGAGACAGTCCTCTTCATGTGAGATCTGAGCTCAATTCTTACCAACTAGACTGATCTACGTTGGCGAAGTGACAAATAATTTGAAAGAAACAAATTTTTCAAACAATGAGATGGAAAGAGTAATGTTCAAGTTTTGAGTCATGTTGACTGGGTCTAATTGCTCAAAGGCTAGAGTTTGATACTTAAAATTTACCTTGTGAAGCACATCCTTGGACAGGACCAGGATGGCCATTGATTGTGTGAGCATCAGAGGTATTTGGAGCCAATCCAGATTTCAAAGCTTCATTTATTATAGCCTCAGTATCTGATTTCCACCATTCACCTAAACAAAATCAAAATATTGTGTCAATTTTGAACTATACTTTATATTCTATTAGACTAATTAATCAAAGTTCAAAAGAAAGCACTTTTTAGGACTATTATTTTTATGATTCATGTTATAGAAAATGGTGTTAGAACACTAACCCAATACAATAACTTGTTCACTATGGGGTTTGGGAAAAGGGTAAGGAACTCCAAGCTTTGGCAAAATGACTATGGCACCATGGACAGTGGACCTAAGCCAAAGAACATGAGCATGCCACCATAGTGTGCCTCTTTGGCCTGTAAGAGTGAAGTTGTAAAGATAGGTCTGGCCCGGTTGAATCGGGCATTGGGTTATATATGCTGGCCCATCGGCCCAACCCGTTCTAAGTTGCTTAACTCCATGCCTGTTAAATTTCAATTCCTTTTCATAAATATCTTAAAATTCAATAATAAAAAACGGAAAAATAACACGTTAAGAAAATTAGAATTTGAATCCTTTACGGTTGCAGTACCATGCATTATGATATTGACGAGAAACTCTAGCTTAACTTACCAGTGTATGCTAACATTATATTTGACATGGTTGACAACCTTAATTAGGACATTATCATCTTCTCTAGCATAGATGGTGGGACCTGGGAATTTTCCATTTACAGTTACAATTGGCTTGGTTGAACATAATCTTGTAGCATTTTTCACCACAACCTATAAAGAACATAACCAGTTAATAGCCACCATGATGAAATATGCAGCTAGCTTTTTTGCCTTCCTCAACAATTCTACACCAACTTTTCTGTTTGGTAGATAATCAGAATCATATATTATTTAGTAGGCTCAAGGCATATATAACTAAATATTAAGGATATATATATATATATATATATATATATATATATATATATATATATATATATATATATATATATATATATATATATATATATATATATATATATATATATATATATATAGCCGTCTTTGAAGACGTGCAAAACGAGTCCCTGCACATGACTCAAAATTTGACACGGTTAAACCGTGACTAAATAAGACCTCTTAAAATATCGTCACAGTCAAATCGTAGTTAAACAGAGGTCTCTATTTATTTTGTCATGGTTAAATTGCGTCTAACATGCACTGAGCCTAAAAAAATATGAGGCCATTTTCATTTTGATCCATGCAGGTTTCACTTTATCTATTATTTTGCAATTCTATAAGTTTAGAAAACATGATATGCTTTTGCATGATTGACATGATAAAAATGCAAATAAATATAATGCACCTACATTGAACTTGTAGTGGCGAACAATAGCATCCACAGATAATGGAAGCAAACATGCAGCCATCAATAGCACAATTCGAAATCGCACCGCCGCCATAGCAATCCTTTAGTATTATAGCTCAACTCAACAAAGAAATGGTGCTAGAGCTTATTCTTTGCTAGCTACTCTCTCTTTCTTGAAAATGCAATGCAAGATTGAGCAGAAAGAACAACCTTATAAAGAGACACTATTCTGCTGTAATGTCCCTTTAGGATTTGGTTGTATAGGAACACATAATACGTATGAAAACAAAACTGTCATGAAAGATATATGTTTTTTTTTCTTGTATATTACATAAAAGTAGTTATTACATATACATCAAGCATAACACTTTTTGAAGCTAAGGTAATTGAGTTTATGGTGATGTTTTTTTTAAGTGTCCAGATTAGATGCTAGGTTTGGTCCACCCATATTGGGTAAACTACAATGTTACTCAACTAACATGCACCAATTTGTGACATGGACATGCATAAACTTTTGACTTGATCCAACAAAAGATATGTTGGTAGCATATATTATTCAACACAGCTATATTTACACTACATTAGTACATTATTTAATTTTAGTGGAACTTATTTAAATATCATAAGTACAATGTTTCATGTTTGAATCTTATAAATAAATAGAAATGTGATTAAGATGTAAGGCTTCACTAAATGTGGCAAATGAGATTTTTTTGATGAGATTAATTATTGATGAAGTCTATGAATATTTCACAATTTGATAAAACAACTCTATTTAAGAAACATTTTTTTTCTCCAGATCCACCATCTCCCTAAAGTCTTTTGAGTTTGGATTAGAACAAGATTGGATTTATTTTAGTTTATTTGTTTGTTGTTGATGTTAGTTAAATAATTAGTATTTTAATAATTTGGTTTGGTAAAAAATTATTTTAATTAAATTATTAAAAGATATTTATTTTTTTTAAAAAAAAATTAGGAAATCACGTACCACATGATATTCAAATGAATTGAAAAATTAATATAAAAATATTAAATTATTATTCTTATCATTATTATTTCATGTAAAATAAAAAACACAAAATGTTCACTTGGTAATGAATATCATAATATTTTTGTGGACAAATAAAATCATAACATATGTTGTATATAGATACAATATATGAGTAGAGATCTCTTCATTTAAAAGGAAAACTCTATTATTATATTTTTACATGTACAAAGTAAAATAAATATTTAATACTCTCTCTTCTCAAAATATAAGTTAGCACACAAATTTTTGGTGTCTCAAATTATAAGAAAATCATAAAAAAAAAAATTTAAAATGAAAATATTTATAAACTGTATTGAATTTACTTTCTCTCTCTTTTTTTTTCTTTCAGAGCTAATAGTTAAATAAAATTAACTTTTATATTTTTTTATGAAAATTTTTAATAAAAAATACTAAGCTTCAATCCAAATAATTATGCTTGATTTTCATGTTAATCCAAATAAATATATTTTATTTAAGTGTAATTTTTTTTTCTATTATATATTGGAAGGAAAGGAGTTCACATGTCTTATGTGTGAGTTTCATTTTCATACCATACAAAATTATAGGAATAGAAAAAAAAAATGAACGGAAAAGAGAAATGAAAAAAAAAATCTTAACCCACAATAAATAAAGAGTATCGAAACAAAAATAAAAATAAAAATAAATAATTAAGTGAGGTTCAATCATGATCATGACAAACAAAAATAAAAATAAAAATTAATATTAAGTGAGGTTCAATCATGATCATGATTTTAATTAAAAGTGTAAATTTAAGTTATATTTATTGTCTTTACATCTGCAAAAGATTTAATTTGATTGAAAATCTAAATTCAAAATAGTAAAATATTCAAAACACTAACTATTTATTTACATCTATTAATTTCTATCTATTTATTTGTATAAAAATTTCATTTTCATGTTATTAAATATTTTTAATCAATTTTCACATGCCCGCATTCTCTTTTTTTTATAAATATTTTCTCTATTATATTATTATAATTATTGGAGATCTAAAGTAAAAGTTAGCTCACTCAATGAAAAGAATTCTATAACCATGACTAATGTAAAATTTGAAGAACTAAAAGCTTTGCCGCAACAAATAATTGACCTCAATAATCTTACCACAAATGAATTTGATTTTATAAATTTTTGTGTGTATATTAATAGGATAGAATATTTGTTCTATAGTAAAAATAGATCACTTGTATACATTGAACTTGTTCTTTTTAAGCACTTCTTGTATTAAGATTGGATGTACTAGGGATACACCAACTCAATTACAGGAAAAGAGGAAAAACTTACAACAACATCAAACACATAAAAGAGGGTTTTTATGCCAGTCATAAAAGTTGTATTTAATGTTTAGAGAAGAAACAATCCACCACCAAGAGAACCACATTATCATATAAAAAAGTTCTTCGATGTCTAGCTTTGCGTTATTGAAAATAATGTCGTTTCGCACCTTCTAAATGCACCAACAGAGAGATAGCCAAATTGCTGCAGAAATCTTGCTCTTTATTTTGCCCTGAAAATGTTCAACCCAGTACAACAAAAAGGAAGCACATGATTATTAAATTATTGTAAATGTCTTAAATTTAGATGACTGAAAACCAATAAAAATTAAATAAAACTTAATGTTAAAAGTTTTAATTCAATAATGTGCAAAAATCAAATTTTTAAATGCAAATACTTTTATATAAATAAATGAAGAAAAATTCTTTGGCCACCTCCCAACCTTCTAGGCCACCTCTGGTGAAAAACCCAAACTACCCCTGACTTCGGAAATGCATTCCCGAAATGCAAGAAAAAGGTGTTTTCGGAGATGCATCTCCGAAAGCGCCTTTTTTTTTTAAAAAATTGTCTTATTTCGGAAGTTCATTTCCGAAAACAGCATTTCGGAAGTTCATTTCCGAAAACAGCATTTCGGAAGTTCATTTCCGGAAAAGAAGTTCTTATTAAAGCGGTAGCCCAAGCTATTCCGAGCTATATCATGAGCTGCTATAAACTTCCAGCCGGAGTGTGTCAGGAGATTGAGGCTATGCTTGCAAAATTCTGGTGGGGTTCTAAGAATGGCGAGCGGAAGATCCACTGGATGAGCTGGGAAAGATTGGCTGCATCCAAAGGTTCCGGAGGCATGGGATTTCGAGGGATTAGTGAGTTTAATACGAGCCTTCTCGGCAAGCACTTATGGAGACTCCATTCTGGAGAGGAATCCCTTCTGTCACAAGTTCTAAAAGGAAAATACTATCCAAGGTGCTCTATTATGGAGGCTGCTGTCGGTTTTTCGCCAAGTTTTGCTTGGAGGAGCATTCTGAGTGCAAAGGAAGTGGTTACTGAAGGATCCCGCTGGAGGATTGGCAATGGTGATAGCGTTTGCATCTGGAGAGACAATTGGTTGAGAGGTTTTGTTGCTTTCAACCCTGCTAGAGTGAACGGTTCCATTGAGAAGGATGCCAAAGTCAGTGCTTTAATTGACAAAGATTTGTGCTGTTGGAAAAGGGAGTTGGTTTATGCTTGTTTTTCACAAGAGGAGGCGGCTCAAATTATCAGCATTCCCCTTTCGCGTCGTTGGCCTGATGACGAGTTATTCTGGTTCAGTGAGAAGGATGGCAACTATTCTGTTCGATCGGCTTATCACATTCTGCAGCATAGAAAAATTAATAACATGGCTGGGCCTTCGAGCTTCCACCACCAGGGCCTTTGGAAGAAGATATGGCACTCTCAAGTTCCCCCAAGAGTCAAAAATTTCATTTGGAGATTAGGCAAAAACATCCTTCCTTTAAAATCAAATCTCCAGAAGAAAGGAATTATACTTGATCCCTCATGCCCCTTTTGTGACTCAGCACCGGAGACTGCAGATCATTTGTTTCTGCAGTGTGATTTTGCCCGATCAGTGTGTTTTGCTTCTCCTCTTGGCCTCCGAATCCCTCCTAATGTTGAAATTCGGGACTGGTTGACTGAGTGTGCGGATTGTGCGGATGTGCTGCGCACACAACTTTCGTTCACTGTGCTCTGGAAAATTTGGAACGCGAGGAATCTCCGGCATTTCCAAAATAAGAAAAGTGATCCTCACGTTGTGGCAGCGACTGTGTTTGACTGTGCTATGGAATTCAACAAGGAAAATCTCACTGCTAAAGTGAGTAAAACTCAGGTTAGTGATTGGGAGGAAGCAAGTAAGTCGGGTCGCATAACAGTTATACAAGTGGATGCAGGCTGTTTCGTGGATGGCGTCACTTCTTTTGGATGCGTTTTCAAGAATAAGGAGTCAAAGGTAGAATTTACAGCTTGTCACAAGGAGGCTATATCAGTTGAACCCGCGTTGGCGGAAATGTTGGCTCTGAGATGGTGTTTGCAGTTGGCTTCGGATTTTAGGCTTGAATGAATTGTTGTTCAATCCGACGCTCTATCCGTTGTGGACTGCGTCAATTCTGTCCATCCACAGGCTGTGTTAGAGCTTGTTGCTCAAGATGTTAGACTGCTTCTTAGGAGTTTTTGTGAAGCTTCTGTCATGTTTGTTCCTAGAAAATATAATGTTGATGCTCACAACCTTGTTGGTTTGGGCAATCAGTTAGGATCTAGATCCTGGTTGGGTTTTCCACCTTGCTGTAACTCTCTGTCTCTTCCTGTTGTTAGTTAATGAAATTAGTTTCCTTTCAAAAAAAAAAGAGTATCGAAACAAAAATAAAAATAAAAATAAATAATTAAGTGAGGTTCAATCATGATCATGACAAACAAAAATAAAAATAAAAATTAATATTAAGTGAGGTTCAATCATGATCATGATTTTAATTAAAAGTGTAAATTTAAGTTATATTTATTGTCTTTACATCTGCAAAAGATTTAATTTGATTGAAAATTAAATTCAAAATAGTAAAATATTCAAAACACTAACTATTTATTTACATCTATTAATTTCTATCTATTTATTTGTATAAAAATTTCATTTTCATGTTATTAAATATTTTTAATCAATTTTCACATGCCCGCATTCTCTTTTTTTTATAAATATTTTCTCTATTATATTATTATAATTATTGGAGATCTAAAGTAAAAGTTAGCTCACTCAATGAAAAGAATTCTATAACCATGACTAATGTAAAATTTGAAGAACTAAAAGTTTTGCCGCAACAAATAATTGACCTCAATAATCTTACCACAAATGAATTTGATTTTATAAATTTTTGTGTGTATATTAATAGGATAGAATATTTGTTCTATAGTAAAAATAGATCACTTGTATACATTGAACTTGTTCTTTTTAAGCACTTCTTGTATTAAGATTGGATGTACTAGGGATACACCAACTCAATTACAGGAAAAGAGGAAAAACTTACAACAACATCAAACACATAAAAGAGGATTTTTATGCCAGTCATAAAAGTTGTATTTAATGTTTAGAGAAGAAACAATCCACCACCAAGAGAACCACATTATCATATAAAAAAGTTCTTCGATGTCTAGCTTTGCGTTATTGAAAATAATGTCGTTTCGCACCTTCTAAATGCACCAACAGAGAGATAGCCAAATTGCTGCAGAAATCTTGCTCTTTATTTTGCCCTGAAAATGTTCAACCCAGTACAACAAAAAGGAAGCACATGATTATTAAATTATTGTAAATGTCTTAAATTTAGATGACTGAAAACCAATAAAAATTAAATAAAACTTAATGTTAAAAGTTTTAATTCAATAATGTGCAAAAATCAAATTTTTAAATGCAAATACTTTTATATAAATAAATGAAGAAAAATTCTTTGGCCACCTCCCAACCTTCTAGGCCACCTCTGGTGAAAAACCCAAACTACCCCTGACTTCGGAAATGCATTCCCGAAATGCAAGAAAAAGGTGTTTTCGGAGATGCATCTCCGAAAGCGCCTTTTTTTTTAAAAAAATTGTCTTATTTCGGAAGTTCATTTCCGAAAACAGCATTTCGGAAGTTCATTTCCGAAAACAGCATTTCGGAAGTTCATTTCCGGAAAAGAAGTTCTTATTAAAGCGGTAGCCCAAGCTATTCCGAGCTATATCATGAGCTGCTATAAACTTCCAGCCGGAGTGTGTCAGGAGATTGAGGCTATGCTTGCAAAATTCTGGTGGGGTTCTAAGAATGGCGAGCGGAAGATCCACTGGATGAGCTGGGAAAGATTGGCTGCATCCAAAGGTTCCGGAGGCATGGGATTTCGAGGGATTAGTGAGTTTAATACGAGCCTTCTCGGCAAGCACTTATGGAGACTCCATTCTGGAGAGGAATCCCTTCTGTCACAAGTTCTAAAAGGAAAATACTATCCAAGGTGCTCTATTATGGAGGCTGCTGTCGGTTTTTCGCCAAGTTTTGCTTGGAGGAGCATTCTGAGTGCAAAGGAAGTGGTTACTGAAGGATCCCGCTGGAGGATTGGCAATGGTGATAGCGTTTGCATCTGGAGAGACAATTGGTTGAGAGGTTTTGTTGCTTTCAACCCTGCTAGAGTGAACGGTTCCATTGAGAAGGATGCCAAAGTCAGTGCTTTAATTGACAAAGATTTGTGCTGTTGGAAAAGGGAGTTGGTTTATGCTTGTTTTTCACAAGAGGAGGCGGCTCAAATTATCAGCATTCCCCTTTCGCGTCGTTGGCCTGATGACGAGTTATTCTGGTTCAGTGAGAAGGATGGCAACTATTCTGTTCGATCGGCTTATCACATTCTGCAGCATAGAAAAATTAATAACATGGCTGGGCCTTCGAGCTTCCACCACCAGGGCCTTTGGAAGAAGATATGGCACTCTCAAGTTCCCCCAAGAGTCAAAAATTTCATTTGGAGATTAGGCAAAAACATCCTTCCTTTAAAATCAAATCTCCAGAAGAAAGGAATTATACTTGATCCCTCATGCCCCTTTTGTGACTCAGCACCGGAGACTGCAGATCATTTGTTTCTGCAGTGTGATTTTGCCCGATCAGTGTGTTTTGCTTCTCCTCTTGGCCTCCGAATCCCTCCTAATGTTGAAATTCGGGACTGGTTGACTGAGTGTGCGGATTGTGCGGATGTGCTGCGCACACAACTTTCGTTCACTGTGCTCTGGAAAATTTGGAACGCGAGGAATCTCCGGCATTTCCAAAATAAGAAAAGTGATCCTCACGTTGTGGCAGCGACTGTGTTTGACTGTGCTATGGAATTCAACAAGGAAAATCTCACTGCTAAAGTGAGTAAAACTCAGGTTAGTGATTGGGAGGAAGCAAGTAAGTCGGGTCGCATAACAGTTATACAAGTGGATGCAGGCTGTTTCGTGGATGGCGTCACTTCTTTTGGATGCGTTTTCAAGAATAAGGAGTCAAAGGTAGAATTTGCAGCTTGTCACAAGGAGGCTATATCTGTTGAACCCGCGTTGGCGGAAATGTTGGCTCTGAGATGGTGTTTGCAGTTGGCTTCGGATTTTAGGCTTGAATGAATTGTTGTTCAATCCGACACTCTATCCGTTGTGGACTGCGTCAATTCTGTCCATCCACAGGCTGTGTTAGAGCTTGTTGCTCAAGATGTTAGACTGCTTCTTAGGAGTTTTTGTGAAGCTTCTGTCATGTTTGTTCCTAGAAAATATAATGTTGATGCTCACAACCTTGTTGGTTTGGGCAATCAGTTAGGATCTAGATCCTGGTTGGGTTTTCCACCTTGCTGTAACTCTCTGTCTCTTCCTGTTGTTAGTTAATGAAATTAGTTTCCTTTCAAAAAAAAAAAAGAGTATCGAAACAAAAATAAAAATAAAAATAAATAATTAAGTGAGGTTCAATCATGATCATGACAAACAAAAATAAAAATAAAAATTAATATTAAGTGAGGTTCAATCATGATCATGATTTTAATTAAAAGTGTAAATTTAAGTTATATTTATTGTCTTTACATCTGCAAAAGATTTAATTTGATTGAAAATCTAAATTCAAAATAGTAAAATATTCAAAACACTAACTATTTATTTACATCTATTAATTTCTATCTATTTATTTGTATAAAAATTTCATTTTCATGTTATTAAATATTTTTAATCAATTTTCACATGCCCGCATTCTCTTTTTTTTATAAATATTTTCTCTATTATATTATTATAATTATTGGAGATCTAAAGTAAAAGTTAGCTCACTCAATGAAAAGAATTCTATAACCATGACTAATGTAAAATTTGAAGAACTAAAAGTTTTGCCGCAACAAATAATTGACCTCAATAATCTTACCACAAATGAATTTGATTTTATAAATTTTTGTGTGTATATTAATAGGATAGAATATTTGTTCTATAGTAAAAATAGATCACTTGTATACATTGAACTTGTTCTTTTTAAGCACTTCTTGTATTAAGATTGGATGTACTAGGGATACACCAACTCAATTACAGGAAAAGAGGAAAAACTTACAACAACATCAAACACATAAAAGAGGGTTTTTATGCCAGTCATAAAAGTTGTATTTAATGTTTAGAGAAGAAACAATCCACCACCAAGAGAACCACATTATCATATAAAAAAGTTCTTCGATGTCTAGCTTTGCGTTATTGAAAATAATGTCGTTTCGCACCTTCTAAATGCACCAACAGAGAGATAGCCAAATTGCTGCAGAAATCTTGCTCTTTATTTTGCCCTGAAAATGTTCAACCCAGTACAACAAAAAGGAAGCACATGATTATTAAATTATTGTAAATGTCTTAAATTTAGATGACTGAAAACCAATAAAAATTAAATAAAACTTAATGTTAAAAGTTTTAATTCAATAATGTGCAAAAATCAAATTTTTAAATGCAAATACTTTTATATAAATAAATGAAGAAAAATTCTTTGGCCACCTCCCAACCTTCTAGGCCACCTCTGGTGAAAAACCCAAACTACCCCTGACTTCGGAAATGCATTCCCGAAATGCAAGAAAAAGGTGTTTTCGGAGATGCATCTCCGAAAGCGCCTTTTTTTTTTAAAAAATTGTCTTATTTCGGAAGTTCATTTCCGAAAACAGCATTTCGGAAGTTCATTTCCGAAATACTGGGCGTTTTGCAGATTAAGCAAAACAGTCCCCTCCCCCATTCATTTAAACCTAATCCTATTCTAAACTCAACCTCTCTTCAAAATTTCTGGAAAAAGCAAGTGTGAAGTATCAGAGATTGCCAACATCTTCTTCCAATCTCAATCTAAATCATCTCAAACTCTATTAGTGGTAAGTTTAGTGCACTTTTTTCAATTTTTAGATCCATTATTATATCTCTATTAGGGTTGTTTAGGTTGTTTAGATCCATTAGTCAAACTCTAAACTGCTATTTAGGTTGTTTAGAATGAATAAAATTAGTTATGTTTTAGGATTTTGGGGTCTGCCATTGGAGGTTGCAGAGAAGTTCTTCGCAGGGGTGTTTCGGAAGTTCATTTCCGAAAACACCTCCATTCCCAGTTTCGGAAATGAGCTTCCGAAGTGTATCAGAATTTCAATTTTTTAGTTTTTTCTGTTGTCTCGCATATTAATCGATTTCAATTGTTTTCAGGAAAAAGTCAGGCAACCAAGCACGCATCAGACAGGGTAGAGAGACACAGATTGCGTCGGCTAGACGCGAGCGGGCGGCGGCGCAGCTGGCGGCGACACAGGGACGGGGGCAGGGCCGGGGACGAAGTGTGCGAGTTCCCGTGGAGATGGACGAGGGTACCTCTACATCTGGATCAAGGAGTCGGCTGGCTCGGGTATCTTCTTCCCGCCAGCGAGGAGGAGGAGGAGGAGGAGGTGGCAGTGCCATACCACGAGGCGGAGGGGGTACCGGATGTTGACCCTCCACTCAGGGAGGAGGATGAGCAGAAGGATAGCTACCCGGGAGGGCCCATTGACACTTTCGTGCTGATTACCTACCACGATCACGTCGCTCGGCGTATCTGGGAGGGAGAGGTATTTTTTATAATTGGCCCGACTATATTATTTAACCGTTTATAATTTAGACGTTTATTCGATATTTTCTTAACGGTCTATTTAACATACGCTTTTATTTGTTGTTTTTGTAACAGGACAGAGAGCCGTTGAAAATGGTGAACCACGCCCGGAAGATTTTCAGTCTGTTTAAACCGACTGCTGAGTGGTTTAACGACTCGGTGAGAGCTTCAGGGCTTAGTGGGCTCTGCATGAAGGGGTACACCACCATCAGCCACGGCATACAGGGGGCCTTTGTGGAGCGCTGGCACAAGGAGACGTCTTCTTTCCACTTGCCGGTTGGGGAGATGACGATCACCTTGCATGACGTGCAGTGTCTTCTCCACCTGCCGATCAGGGGTCCGCTGTTGACCCACTCCCGGAACCAGAGGGTCGAAGCCAGTCAGTGGATGGCGCTCTATTTGGGCATGGAGCCCGAAGCTGCTGACTACGAGTGCATCACGACATCTGGGCCTCATATCCGGTTCACCACACTTAGCCGCTATTTCGAGCACCATTTGGACGCGGCGGCCGATGCCGTGGATGTGGGTGACGACCTATTTACACATTATCACCGTGGCTGCGCTCTCCGGTGCTGGTACATGCATGTGGTAGGCGCTGCGATCTTTGTGGACAAGAGTGTGAGGTACGTCGACGTGACCTACCTCCGCTACTTCATGGACCTGACTACCGTTCACCAGTGGAACTGGGGGGCAGCTACTCTGGCATACCTATACCAGAAGCTGAATGAGGCCTCCAACTGGAGGACGAGGCAGTTGGTCGGATCCTGCACACTACTTACGGTATGTTTCATTTTAATTGTTTTGTATTTATTTATTATTTATTTTTAATACATTATCGTGTTTGTGTTTCAGAGCTGGATCATCTCCTACTTCTCCCGCATCCACGGCTTCCACATCGATCCTGCGCACGTTGACGCCATGCCCAGGGCCGCCAGATACGTTCTCCAGAGGGGGGACAATGCGGTGGAACCATACCGTGGGTACTTGGACCGCACGATGCACGATGACGTCATTTGGAGGCCGTTCAGCGACTACACTCAGATTGTCCCCTTTGACGGCATATCTCTATATTCTGGCTGGTTGGCATGCGGGACTACCATCATGGTCCGGTATCTCCCTGAGCGGTGCATACAGCAGTTCGAATTTGTGCAGATGATACCCAGGTCACCCTTTGAGGCTGCTCCCGACACAGTGACCCGAGTGCAGCTCACTGCCATATTTGAGGATTGGGAGCGTCATGTGGTACCGGAGGAGTACCGTTGCACTCGGGTCACCCAGGACTGACACAGTGTGGAGGGATACGTCACATGGTTCTACCGGGTGTCACATCCTCTCCTGAGACCCGACGTTCCCGGCGCTCCTAGGCCAGCACACGAGGAGATCCTGGAGAACCAGCAGGCCGAGGATGACCACGCCATTGATCTCCTGCCGATCTGCCAGCGGATAGAGATGCTTGGGCGGGACGCGTTGGATCGAGGTGTCGTTCATCAGGGCGGTCCAGAGGCAGTCGCCGTGACGGAGATGATCGTCACTGATGCGGGTCGTGCGGCGGCATACAGGCGGCAGAGGAGGTCCCAGGGAGAGAGGGTTAGGCATACCCAGTAGTGGTCGGGTTTATTTCTTTTTGTTTTCGGATTGTATCTTTAGCACACTATTATTATTTGGATTTGGATCGGTTTGTATATATTACTATTTTTATCATATTAGTAGAATTCTGTTTATATGCGCTTATTTTATTTCCTGACTTCCTTTAATTAAAAATACGAGACTATTTCCAAAAACATAAAAAAAAACACAGTTTCTGCATAATTCGGAAGTTCATTTCTGAAACCCTCCAAAATCTGAAAAAAGGTGTTTTCGGAAATGAACTTCCGAAGCAGGGGTAATTTGGGGTTTTCGCCGGGGGTGACACCCATAGGGAGGTGGGTAAAAAAAAAACCTAAATGAATATCATCATTATATACTATAATTTTTCATTTTTCACTATGTAAGAGTACTTATTGATTTACATATATTTTTTTCTTTAAATTAGAGATGTTAAACGGACATTCCCGTTATGTTTAAGCATGATCCAAACAAACCTGAAAAAAATAAAACGAGTTAAAACATACACTATTGAGGTAGAGGCCTAAAATTGCTATACCCCATAAAAATGAGGGCAAGCTAAAACGAGTCTATGAAAATTGCACATTTTAAGCCTAAAAATAACATGTTTATGGTAATGTCTGTGCCCGAAAATATTCTTCAATATCATATTTTTATATAAATACCACTTATGTTTTCTTAGACTTATCAATTCAAAATAAACTAATATAATTTTTTAAAATGAAAATGCTATTAATTTTATTTTTTTGAAACAACTTTTTTCAAAAAGCACTTTTATTTTCAACTTATTATTGCTACAATCAAATAAAATGCTTATTATAATTTATGTGTTATATTCTGTCTTTCAGGTGAAATAAAGATGACTCGAAGAAAAAAAAGTAAGTCTCTTAACACATCCACTTTAAAGTTGGAACGAAAGAAAGTCAAATAAAGACTATCTTTACTAAAAAAAGATTTCTTATCTGATTTGGAGAGGGATTTTCCCTCGGTTAGAGTGTCGAGGTAAAATAGGATGTTATGGAAAGTATCTCAATTTTTTCTCGGTCCACTAACCGAGACGAAAAACTTGAAACTGCCCTATTTTTTATTTCGATTGTGAGGTTAATTGAGAAGAAACCTCTCATTTTTTTCTCGATTGGGACTGTAAACCAAGGTGAAATCTCTCACTTTTCACATTAATTGGGACTATTAACCGATGTGAAATCCTTTTTTTAAAATATGTATATTAAGATTTAAGTCTCTTAACTTAATTTATTGCTATGCTTTAGTCCCTTAACTAAAATACGTTACAAGTTAGTCTCTTAACTTCACTTCGGTTATCTTATTTGGTCATTTTCATCAAGTTATGGTAAAAAAAAAGTTAAATTTTGGTAACGTGGATGTACAACAAGGTTCAAAGTTCAAATGTGACTAAGCATGAGTCACAATATTAATAGGGCGAGTTTTGATTTTTCCCCCAGAGCTCGAACTTAGAACCCCCCACATTAATTAACAAGAGCTTACCACTAGGCCACTTTGTCAATTATGTTATTTTACAAAACTGAAAGATATATATTATATATTTAGTATTATATTAAGATATATATTATAGTTAATCTACATTACATATTTTTAGTATATATTAGAGTTAATGTGTGTATATATATATATATATATATATATATATATATATATATATATATATATATATATATATATATATATATATATATATATATATATATATATATATAACGTTAATATGTGAATAGGAATTTAAAAATTAATATTGCTCAGTTTTTTTAGAAATTCATAAATTTAAAACGTTAATATTTATATAAAAAATATAAAACGTTAATATTTGTTAGGAATTTATAAATCAATATTGCTCAGTAATTTTATAATTAATATTTTTCTTATTAATTATAATATTTTACAATAATTTTATAATTAATGTTTTTTTGTAATATTAATTTTATTATAATACTTTTATGGAACTGAAACAATCTTATTAAATTCCTTGAAAAAATTTAACATATATTCTGGTATCAACGTTTTATATAGTATATTAACTATATATTATATAGTATATCAACATTTTATATATATTAACTGTATAGTATATTAACTATATATTTTAACAGCATATTTTATTTATAAATTTTAACAGTATAATATACTAACTATATATATATATATATATATATATATATATATATATATATATATATATATATATATATATATATATATATATATATATAAAAGAATGTTATATATTAACAGTAAATGTGATATATAATAAACATTTTATAAAATAATAAACGTATAAGAATGTTTTACATTTTTTTACGTTTTAACGTTTTAACTTATTTATTATTACATTTTTTTAAACTAACAAATATTTTTTAAACTAACATACTTGTAATAATATTTATATATATACTGTAAGTATAATATGTAATAACATTTTATAAACTAATACACATTTTTTATAATAACATTTATAAATTAACTTATATTTTTTGTAATAATATTTTATAAACTATCATAGGTTTATTATTTGGTTTATATGTTTTATTATAGTATATAATAAATATTAGTTTATATAATATATATAGTTAATTAAATATTATACTAATTATATACTAATGTTTTTAAAAGTATATATATTAACGTATATATAATTAAATACTATACAGTTTATTAACAAAATTTTTAAAAGTATATATAATTAAATATAAGTTTATTATTAATGTTTTTAAAAGTAAATAATAAATGCTAATTAAAAAACGCTAATAAAACATTTTTAAAACATTAATAAGTAAAATAAGTTTCAACAAAATGTTGTAGTTCAGTTGGTGGGTATATTGCTTGTTAACATATCAGTTTAGAGTTTGAATCTTGGGTGAGACAAAAATTTTAATTATTTTTTGCTTATTAAACATAGCATGCAAGCCCAGTCAGCCAAACAAGAGATTCAAATGTCCAGTCAGCCAGATTCTTCACGCACAGTCAGCCAAACAAGGAACAGGCAGGGGGACAAAAACGAATCTCACCCTAAAGGCATGGATGAATTGCATTTAACCCTATTAATAATTATCAAGAGGTTAATATGTCTCAAAATTTTACCAAGTACTACTATTGAATTTCCTTAAAAGCCCATGAAAATTAAAATTATTACCAAAGGGTAAATACTACAGTAACCATGCTTGGCTTGTTATGCATGGCTACTAGTTTCCCATGTCTGTTTTAGGTAATGGATTTTGGAATTCGAATAGGCCAAGCAAGAACTATCAACATTAGTTTATTCCATGGATCTATGGAGAATCAAATATATTTTCCGATGACGATCAATACTACATTGCAATCATTTAGGAAACAAATGGATTACGATAGTCCTGAAATGATGAGAATGATTACTCATACAATTTCTTATCAAATGTTGGTCCGACAAACGGGTTGAATAACATGCATATTTGGTTCAACTAATAAACATGATCATAATGGGATTCGTCATTTAATCACTAATCACTAATGTTCCTCCTATTTGAATGAGACACATTGATCCTCGAAATGTGACAATGGTCAACATGAATCAAAATGACAATAATATAATTTAGAAGGGGAGGCAAAAACTGGTGGATAACTTAAAAGAAAATATTTTTGAATGAGTACTTAATATGCATTGTTTCAATGTGTTTTATATAAATATTCCATATTATGTCTCCTTCTTTTCTGACGTACACTACTAAAAAAATACATATTTTACCTTGAACGCGAAATGCATTTAATATCGGCTAAAGAAATGAGGTAATGAAGAGCGTCATGAAAAGTACCAACTTTACGCCTCGATTTTTAAAACACCGAAGAGAAAATGCTTATTCATATGGATTCGAACCTCAACTTCTGCACTTTTAATATTTTCAAAACTAATGCATCAAACCTCTCAATTTATTAATAATACTGAGGGGTAAGATTGATATTTTTAAAATTCGTTACAAACTATAGAATATTTATAAATTAATTGTTTACCCATAATATTAAATTGTTTATACAGAATATTTATGTGTGTGTGTGTATATATATATATATATATATATATATATATATATATATATATATATATATATATATATATATATATATATATATATATATATATATATATATATATATATATATATATATATAACAAATTTGGAATCTGAATCATCGTCATCACTGTTGGGGAAGGTTAGATGTTGGATCCTCGTTTCATTGAAATGTCGAAAAGATAAAATGTTGGTTAAATGAATGAATATATGATTATTGAATAAAACCGTTAAAAAATTGATTATTGAAGAACATAAACCTTATAAACAATTTATTTTCTTCTTTTGCAATCCATCGTAAAGAACTTTGCCGAGTTTTTCCCGCTTCAAAGTTTTCATGTTACATGCTTCATTAACAGTTATTAATATTCATAATGCTTTTATAATGGATATATTATTATATGTCTATTATATTTCACACGGATCACGAATAGAAGTGTCTTGAACGTTGATACTCGTGAAATAGACGACACATATTTGCTTAAGGACGATGATCCATATACTCAATTATCGCGCCAAAATTATTCTCTCAGTTTCTAACAAAAATCAAGGTAAAAGGTGTATAAGTTTTTTTTTTAACATTACATGTTTACACATAATATTAAATTACATTATTACAACAAATGCAGTGTTATCATAGTAGATGTTGTTCTTGGAGAACAACACATCTTTGCTCTAATCGAGATTCTGTTGGATACATTTTGTGCTTATTATTTTAAAGTTCTATGGACTGCATGCAATCAAATTTTAAAGAGCTATTCGCTCCAAGTAAGGAAATATCAGTTCCAAATATTGGAAATGCTTTTTCTGCGCTTGCAATTCATCATTGAGAACTTTTCCAAGATTTTTTAAGTTCCAAAATTTCATTATCTTGAACAAATGTTATCAAGAAAAATGCTTTCACAAGAAATATATATAGTGGTGGATGTAGATAGTTTGTTGTGGATTAATGTCTTGGCAATATCTTGAGTGTTGTTCCTCTAAGAATGTAGGGTAGAGAATTATTGTTGTAGCTGTGTAAGATATTCTCTCAGTTGAAAGCTGAGGGGAAACATATTTTCTATTTTAAATAGAAAAATAAAATAAGTAAGCCCCTCGATTTTAGAATAAAACTGAGATGAATAATATATATTTTTTAAACGAAATATTAAAAAAAATCTTATTCATCATTATCGCTGCAATTTTAGATTTTGTTGCAAATATATTTTCAAAGGTTGAACAACCTTCTTTGTTTAACCTGGAAGCATGAATGATTTTCTTCACTTGTCATCTATCACAGGGAACTTTTTCAACATTCTTAAACATAGAGGTGTTCCAAAAATACAACATCAACACCATTATGTGAGATAGATTTCAAGGGCAGAAAAATATTTTGTACAAGGATACAAGAATATTGAAGATTTTTTTTTGTCTTGCAATCCGTCCCAAACAACGATGCATATTAGTTTGGGGTGACAACATATAAGTTATGATTAGGGTAAAATATGTTTAACGAGTGCTTTTATAGTAAAATTTGATTATGTTATCCCTTGGTTTTTAAGGAAACCCCGAAGAGTTAGATCATTTAGTATTCACTTATAATCAAATAAAAACATAAACATTCTTAAGCGGAATCCGAAGCGTGTCCTAATTTGTTTTCCCCCTTGGTTTTATTAAAAACCGAGGGAATATGTTATTTTTATTTTTATAAAAAAATAAAACATGACGCGCCTTGGCATAATACCTCGATTATTTCTGATTGAAGTGAAAGCTTCGTCATAAAAAGCATTATTTGTTGTAGTGGTAGTTTTACAAACTAAAATTCCTCGATAGATCAAAATCCTCAAATTCACCAAATTTTCTAGCGAGGCATGGGAATCAACAGTAGAACATGTGGCTATATATCAAATTGAATGTGGTGATCTAGCCAATGATAAACATTTAAATATGAAATATTTTTCTAGTTTACTAACTAACAACACACTTATGTGGTTCACTACTTAACCTTTGAATTTGATCCCTAATTGTGATAATCTAGAAACCATATTCCATGAACTAAGGTCAATGTGATCGATTTGGTCTACATTCAAGGGAATACGAATAAATCAATTGATGGTTAAATCACTTGCGTCAGTCAAATAAAACATAGTGTTTGACTAGTATCCATGAATATGAGTTTGTTAAGATGTTTACGACAAGGTAGAATTATGTCATTCAAATTAATATAGTGAATCAATAATTGAGAGAGATATATCAGTTGGTTGATATGTTGAAAACCATGCCACATTGCCTTGTTGTCCTACTTAAAAGCAAGGTAAATTGAGAAACTGATTCTCATAAAAAGAATGGTTAAGCAAAAGAGAATGATATCCCGAAAAGAAAAAATCACTATATAGTATTAGGTGACCAAGAAGAGGAAACATATAAGGATTCAAATGAACTAAGCTACAAGAGCGTGAAGATGTCTGAATTACAACCAAGGATGCCATATAAGAAAATCAAATATTCAATTTCTTAATAAAACATAATCAAATTTTATTGAGTGATGTCCATAATATTCCCTTTAAGGGATAACTTTGAGGGGTCAGGTTGATGTGCATAAGGTATATGTATATCCTTATGCACGGTGCATAAATTTCGTATGAGTAATATTTAAATTGTTCCGAGTAATATTTTAGTTAGAAACGAATAATAATATCATAATCCATAAATAACATATGCATTATTTGTACACATCTATTAATTATGAGTAATTATTAATTGTGAGTAATGAATACACTATTCAGAGTAATATTTATACCATTCTGAGTAATATCGAATGTTAACTATTTTGAGTAATATATTTATTGTTCTGACTAATATTTATACTATTTTGAGTAATCTGTATATTATTTTGAATAATAAATATACTACTTTGAGTAATATAAACAATATTTGAGTATTTATGCACCGTGCATAAGGATATACCTTATGCATATCAACACATCTCATTTTGAGGGATACAATATTGTAAAATGCATAACACCACCAATCATTATAGTAATACACATGTGTGTTTCAAGGATAACTTTTAAAAGGCTATCAAAGAAGGAATGATGATCCCTTAAAGACAAGCCTAAGTCCTCAATGAAGGTAGAGGAAGATTCCTTCAAAGTAGCTTTTAACTATGCATAACCTAATTTAAGTATATAGATGGTTGCAAAGGTTCCCAATAAAGAAAAAACAGTTTGACACAACACTTAAGATGTTCAAAGACTATACATTAAATAAGATCTATCCTCGGACTAGGAAACCTTAGGTGATATTGTGCCTAATATGCACTTCATAGTTGATAATTATGCAACAAAATCACTCAAGGTGTCCGAATAAAAGAAGATACTTTAAGAGTAAAAGTAGAAGGAAAGAATGTAGGTTAAGGAAGCGTCACCACAAGAGACAAGGTTCAATCCTAAGCATATGTTATTTCCGCTTAATCAAATCCACGTTCCATCCAACACGAAGAGAAGTCAAATGAGGGGTCAAAGTGAATAAGGTGATGACAAATGGAGGAGTGATGGTGAATCTCATGTCTGCTTTATCAATGAATAAATTAAGGAAGACAAGAGAGGACTTAATTCCTCATGACATGCTAATAACATATTTGAATGGAAATAGCACAAAACAAAACAAGGTTATAGCAATGAAGTTGAGATTACGGCCCATTATAAGATCCACTAAGTTCATTTTGGTTCCTGATACGCCGCAAGTGCACGGTCTATATCGCATAGTAAGATTATCGTTTCACATACACTAGTATGATTATCGATTCTTTTCTTTTTGTTTGATTAGCTAAAAAGGAATAAATTTCTTAAGGTTTAGTTATTTTGGAAGTTTAGAACTTAAATAAAAACTAGTCCTAGGACTATGCTTGCTTATCTAAGAAAGACCATGTAAAATTTCATTTATACTTCGCCACAAGAATTTCAGCCTTTTAAATAATAAATAGAAAAAAAATTAAATTATATCTTCTTTCAGAGTATATAATCATATCTTAATTGATTTAATCACTTATTTTCATGGTTAGTGACAAGACTAATTAAGAAAGACTAATTGCAAAAAGAAATTTCTCACTTAAACCAAAACTATTTCCATGTGTTAGTTTATCTGTCTAACATTTGCATATTGGATATGAGCTTTCACCTTTCTGTCCATATTAGCTGATATTTTATATTGTCTCTATTTTTATAAATATATTTGTAAATCCTTTAAGGTTATAGTGTTAGCTTAGTTACTAATGATAGAGATTGAAACCAAGAATTATAATAGGTATGTGTTTTAGACAATCCTCATAATCTTAAGACTATAAAAGTCAAATAATAGTAAAAAACCTAAAATTATCAAAAATTGGAATTATAGAGAGTCTTAATTTTCATAACAACCTAGAATTATAAACGTTGACATAAACAGAAATAAAGTCTTGATATTCACAAGCATAAGCGTATAATAAAGAAGTTTATGTGTCTTTTCATCCTATAAACTCTGTTAAGAGTCTCACATCGGACAATATATGGCCTGAACATGTCTTTATAAGTAGGAGCAATCCTCACCCTACAAGCCGATTTTGTAGGGTTGAGTTAGGTCCAACCACACTTCTTAACAAACCCACCACCCCCCATAATAATAAGTGAATTTAATACAAGCCTTCACTTTCTTTTTTTTTTTTGACAAGCCTTCACTTATCCCCTAATAATATGGGTTTAATTCATAGTAACACACGAGAAGTGGAATTTTTTGTAACTAACAATAAAAGCAAAACGAATAAAAATGGACCAAAATAGAAAGCTTAGGAGCATTTATGGTTGTAATGGTCACTACAAACATGCCTTGATATGCAAGTCTTAGTTAGAAACTCAATTTAGCGCAGGGACTTGGTCTAGGACCATTACGATCATAGTGGCCATTGTCGGCTGGTTGTTATTTCCACCATGGGCGGAGCTATAGTCCAGCGAATCCGGGCACGCGCCCGAGCTCAACCCCTTCTTTCGTCGTATACTCCATAAACTAATAGTCGATTTTTAGACAACATCATGAGAAAAATTAATAATTTTTAGACAAAATTAAGGACAAAATTAATAAAAACAGGTTGTAAATTTTTGGACAAAATCAAGGACAAATTTTTTAGACAAAATCAAAGACAAAATTAGTAGAAACAAGATGTAAAATTAACAAAAAATAGTGTAAAATTTTTATTCAGACTCCCTAAAATTTCTGGCTCCGCCACTGATTTCCACAATCTCATTGCATTTTTGCTCCATTCTTCCTCACATTCTTGGGGACATTGTACTTAGTTTAATCATTTGAGTATAAGTTTTTAAATCTTCATTCTTATCTATATTCCTGAAACTACACAAAAACTATAAAAAAAAGAAAGTAAAATGATGATAAAACTAAGTTGAATAGTGAATTTAGAGACATAATAAAATGGTAAAGAACGATAAAAACCAGAATTTTAAAACTCCTCCATACTTGAATCATTGTTTATTCTCAAGAAATTTTGCTTAAATGGGAAATATGAAATCAAGCATTTTCAAAAGAACTAAACACATATGCAAGTATTTGAAAATTTACAAAATTCATGGAGTCACCAACCTAGGTTCTAAATTAAAATCTTTACCTTGTGTTTGAATGGAGCATTTTAATAAGTGAAAGTAATTTTTTGAGATAATTTAAAATGATTTAACCAAAATTTATTGTTTGGATAAAAAAATGAAGAATTCTTAAAATGATATAAATTTGTGAAATATTTCATTCAAGTTAAATTTAAGAAATTTCAAATGACAATAAAAATTAAAGAATTTAAAATTGTTCTTTCACTCTATATAATACAAATGTTAAGTTGTTTATTATTAATTTTTCAAAACTTTCAAAATGGTCCTCAAATTTTATAAAAATTTTAAATTCACTCTCAAAATTTTTAAACAATTGCAAATAAGTCTCTAATAATTTTTTAAATTTTACAAATTAGTCCCTTCAAATTTGAAAATATTGCAAATTGGTCCCTATTTTTCATATTTTAAGTTTTACCTAAAAGTTTTAAAATGTATGAAAATGACTTAAAAATTTAACAATGAATCATTTTAATACTCCATCCAAACAAAAGAATTTTAAAATGAATAAAATTTAATTGCATCATTTAAATTTTTTAAAATTTTAAATTTCTTAAAAATTCTCAATTACTTTATCCAAACACACTCTTAGGGTGATCAGCGTTCTCGTTCACGAAGCCAACCGAGTTGCTCATGGGAAGGAGCATGTGAGGGAGAAGGACCAAACTTCGTCTCTTCGAACGGAGGTAATTTAAGTCACAGGTTCTTATAAAAGAATTTCCACTAGATTTTTCCTTAATGACTAAGTTTTGCCATAGACTTAATCATAAACCTTCAACCGTTTTCCTTATGAAAAAAAATCACAAATTTATCAGGCATTTTGTTTTACAAATATAAGACCTAAATTCTGACTTGTTTTGATAATTTTTTCACATTCTTCTTTTTATTCTTTTGTTCTAGGAGCAAACCAACTATTAAAAAGAATAATTGTGTGAGGGTTACCCTAATTACTCTATTACTCTGTTTGATTGTCTTTTTTATTCTAGACATTTGGAATAAACTGAATTTTGGGGAGAATAATCGGGTGGGGATTACTTTACTTAATAAGTTCAATTTCCTTTTACTTTCTTTATTTATTTTTTATTTCATTCTTATATAGGTCAAAAGACATACTAATAATCATAAAAAGGTTGAGAATTTCTTTGGCCACCTCCCTACCTTCTAGTCCATCTCTGATGAAAAATCCAAACTACCCCTGACTTCGGAAATGCATTTCCGAAATGCAAGAAAAAAGTGTTTTCGGAGATGCATCTCCGAAAGCGCCTTTTTTTTGAAAAAATTGTCTTATTTCGGAAGTTCATTTCCGAAAACAGCATTTCGGAAATGAACTTCCGAAATAATGCGCGTTTTGCAGATTAAGCAAAACAGCCCCCCTCCCCCAAATAATTTACCCTAATCTTCTTTCAAACTCAAACACTCTTCAAAAATTCTGCAAAAGCAAGTGTGAAGTATCAGAGGTTGCCAAACTCTTCTTCCAAACTCAACCAAACTCATCTCAAACACTACTTGGTAAGTTTATCATTTTTTTTTAATTTTTAGATCCATTATACATTACTATATTAGGGTGTTTAGAAACTGAAAAAATCACATTAAGATAGGTTGGTACTGATATTAGGTTGTTTAGTAGGCATAAAAGTAGTTTTGGTTTAGGTTTTTGGGGTCTGCCATTGGAGGTTGCAGAGAAGTTCTGCGCAGGGGTGTTTCGGAAGTTCATTTCCGAAAACACCTCAATTCCCAGTTTCGGAAATGAACTTCCGAATTGTATCAGAAGTGCATTTTTTTATTTTTTTTCTTTTGTCTCGCATATTAATCGATTTCAATTGTTTAAAGGAACATGTCAGGCAACCAACTAGCACGCATTAGACAGGGTAGGGAGACCCAGACTGCGTCGGCTAGACGCGAGCGGGTGGCGGCGCAACTGGCGTCGACACAGGGACGGGGGCAGGGCCGGGGACGACGTGTGCGAGTTCCCGTGGATATGGGAGAGGGTACATCTACTGCAGGATCTAGGAGTCGGCTGGCTCGGGTATCTTCTTCCCGCCAGCGAGAGGAGGAGGAGGAGGAGGAGGAGGAGGAGGTGGCGGCAGTGCCTTACCACGAGCCAGAGGGGGTACCGGATGTTGATCCTCCAGCCGGGGAGGAGGATGAGGAGGAGGACAGCTATCCGGGAGGGCCCTTTGACACTTCCGTGCTGATTAACTACCACGATCACGTCGCTCGGCGTATCTGGGAGGGAGAGGTATTTTTTATAATTTAACTGTTTATAATTTAGACGTTTATTCAATATTTTCTTAACGGTCTATTTAACATATGCCTTTGTTTGTTTTTTTTTAACAGGAGAGAGATCCGTTGAAAATGGTGAACCACGCCCGCAAGATTTTCAGTCTGTTTAAACCAGCAGCTGAGTGGTTTAACGACGCGGTGCGAGGTTCAGGGCTTAGCGGGCTCTGCATGACGGGGTACACCACCATCAGCACTGGCATGCAGGGGGCATTTGTGGAGCGCTGGCACAAGGAGACGTCTTCTTTCCACTTGCCGGTGGGGGAGATGACAATCACCTTGCATGACGTGCAGTGTCTTCTCCACCTGCCCATCAGGGGGCCACTGTTGACCCACTCCCGGATCCAGAGGGTCGAGGCCAGTCACTGGATGGCGCTCTATTTGGGCATGGAGCCCGAAGTTGCTGACTTCGAGTGTATCACGACATCTAGGCCTCATGTCCGGTTCACCACACTGAGCCGCTATTTCGAGCACCACCTGGACGCGGCGGCCGATGCCGAGCAGGCGGGTGACGAGCTATTCACACAGTACCACCGCGGCTGCGCTCTCCGGTGCTGGTACATGCATGTGGTAGGCGCTGCTTGCTTTGTGGACAAGAGTGCAAGGTATGTCGACGTGACCTACCTCCGCTACTTCATGGACCTGGATACCGTTCACCAGTGGAACTGGGGGGCAGCTACTCTGGCATACCTCTACCAGAAGCTGAATGAGGCCTCCAACTGGAGGACGAGGCAGTTGGTCGGATCCTGCACACTACTTACGGTACGTTTCATTTTAATTGTTTCGTATTTATTTATGTTTCGCATTTATTTTTAATACATTATCGTGTTTTTGTTTCAGAGCTGGATCATCTCCTACTTCTCCCGCATCCACGGCTTTCACATCGATCCTGCGTACGTGAACGCCATGCCCAGGGCCGCCAGATACGTTCTCCAGAGGGGGAACGGTGCGGTGGGACCATACCGTGGATACCTGGACCGCACGATGCACGACGACGTCACCTGGAGGCCGTTCAGCGACTACGCTCAGATTGTCCCCTTTGACGACATTGCTCTATATTCAGGCTGGCTGGCATGTGGGACCGGCATCATGGTCCGGTATCTCCCTGAGCGGTGCATGCGTCAGTTCGGATTCGTGCAGCGGATACCCAGGTCACCCTTTGAGGCTGCTCCCGACACTGTGACCCGAGTGCAGCTCACTGCCATATGGGAGGATCCAAATTATGCATTCATGCCTTGACATAAAATGTGTGTAAATGTTACAAATCAAGTTCTAGAGAAACACAACCTTTTAGGAAAATTTATAAATTTAAACAAGGAATAAGGGGGGAAATTATTCTTTTTCAAGGCCATGTATTAGCCTTGTTATTATAAGAAATAATCACTAGATAATTTTATTAATTTTCAACCTTATAATTGACTTCCCTTTAAAATAATTTTCCATATGTATATAGTTTTGTTCTAAATTTAGTAATTTTAAAGCAAGTGAGAATTCAATAATTTATTCATGCAACAAAACAGAAAACAAAATAGTAAAAACTAAAGAAATAAAAACAAGATTTCCCCGATAATTATTCTATATATTGTCCATAATATAAAAATAAACAAAGATAAGGGGGAGGGGCGGGGAGAGGGAGAGGGAGAGGGAGAGAGATCATAATTTTAACAGAAGCGGAGGGAAGCGCCCCCTATGAAGCATAATAGTTGATAAAGGTTTTCATCATATCATTTTGTCCATTCAACACTTGACTGTCTTTGTGGCTCGGTCTCTATCCTTTCATGTCACTCCTAATTAGTCTCGTGTGTTGTTGCAAATCCTTGCACAGGGGATTGAATAATTTTCTAAATGATAAGGTTTTAATGTGGTGAAGGAAAACGTTTGGTTGGTTTAAAAGTGGTTAGGGACACCACTTAAAATTCAAATATTGTGGAATTTGGTCCAACTACAACCATAATTCCCATTATAGTATGCCCGTAGCCACGTCTGTTTTAATTTTTTTTTTGTGATTTGGTATTTGGGCTAGCTATAACTGTAATGGTAATTACGAGTTGGCTGTAGCCGCGTCTGTTTTAAAAAAATATATGATTTCGTATATGTGTGTTATTTTACAATTTTTACAAATTCTTTTATCTGGATTGGTTATTTGGTATTTTTCTTTTGAAATCATTCATTTTTATTTCAATTTCTTCACCTCTGATTCCATTTGTAAACATTTCATGATTCTACAAACATACGTGTTCTGGGCTACCCAGAAGGCCAAATAATAAAGGTCCAGGACCGAACACTATTGAGGATTGTGTACGAGAAAGGAGAACCTTCATACTCTCGAGCATAAGAGATCACGATCCCTGGTTCATCACATACCGTTTAGATCTATCAGGAGATCCCTAGTATGATACGCCATAATCCACATGAAGTGGTTATAACAACCTTTGATATATAAAGAGAGAAGACACAATTTTATAGGAATTGAAATCCATTTCCATTATTCATTTTTTCTTATTATCTCATTAACTTAAGCATTGAAGTGTTAACCCTAGAGTTACACCCCCGCACTTTTTATTAAAAGCTCAGCACATCGTATCAAAATTTCAATCACTGATCCATCTCACATTGGAGTGTTGGTGATTTCGCATCATATCCAACTAATTCAAATGTGAGATATGATGCGAAATGTGTCTATAGTACAGGAACAAGTTCCACCATCTCCTCGATCATACAAAAGTGAGATACACTGAACTTCTACTCTCGACTCATTAGAAAGAAGCACAAACAATGTTTCGTTGGGGGATCCTCATCCAACTCTCTCCTTGGTTCTGAATACAATAGGGCATAAAAGATCAAAAGTAGCCTCTCCAATAACATAACAAAGAAGAAACCTGATATCCGCTCATATACTTGATAGTAGGTGTAGCAACCTGCCCTAAAATTAACTTTTTAGAGTCGCCACCTATTCTGAAGGGCGAATAGGAAACCCTACGCAGTATAAAGATTCAGGGTAAGATTATTATAATCAGGTTAAGGGAAGGTGTTAGGCACCCTTAACCCTTTCCTAAGGGTTGCATTGTAAAGTAAAGGTTTATGACAAAATTTACAAGGTTTATAGCTAAAGAGGTGAAAAGGGCGAAAAGTGAGATTTTAAGATGAATTGAATTTTTAGGGAGGGGGACTCACCTTGTTGCCAAGTGCCTACGTATCTCCTTAGGGAGAATCAGAGTCAACGTAGTTCGGGCACAGGGTTGTACGCCTTTGAATTTGATATGATATGGTTTGAAGGCTTTTTGAATGGCCTATCGTAGTTTTGAAATGTTGTGGTTTGCAAGGCATTTTGAGTTGCCTTGTTGAAAAGGATGAAAATCCGTAGTTTGATTTGAAGTGTTTGGAATGTTTTAGATTTGGGCGTACAACCCTGGTTTGATGTGTTTTCGTTAGGTGCGATGATCAATAGATTTGATCATTATAATTAACGAATTATCTGAGGTATTGCTGGTTATTCTGATCGATGGATTCGATCGTCACGGACAGCAAATGAGGTGTATTTTAATCTTGTAATTAAATGATGAGTTTTATCATTGCCTCTCATAACCAATAGGTTCAGTTATTACATGACAACGAATTCAGTTATTTACGTTTTATTATTTTATCTCTCGCCAATGCGACTAATAGATTTAGTCGGGTCGAGGAGAGAATTAGATAAGGATTAGTTGAATTAAGAATAATATTAACGAATGACTTGATTAAATTAGATTAAATTTATTTCTCGCCAATGCGACCAATAGATATAGTCGAATCGAGGAGAAAATTAATTAAGGGTTAATGTTTTGCCAAATGGGTAGTAGGATTGGGCAAACCCTAATGCATATAACCTTCCTAGGGTTTTTATGATTTTTAACAATTAAAATGATTAAATAAATTAAATCGACATAATCGAAATAATCGGGAGAAAATCCTAAACCCTAGTTAAAAGCTTAACCCTAATTTATACCTAATCCTAAAAGACATTAGTTAAATTAAACCTAATTATCTAATATTTAATCTTAATAAATAATAAAATAAATAAAATATTAATATAGAAGAACCTGGCTTCACTCCTGTGCAGCTGCGTTTGAGAGGTCCATGGTGTGCCCTCAGTTTCTTATGCGTTAGATTTGCTGTTTGATGGATCCAAGGGCTGTTGTATGAGAGTGTACCGTAAGCTCCTTCTGGCAGCACACATGGGATCTGCAAGTGAGTTAATTTAACAAAAATATATGTCTGGGCGAAGGGTCGAACCCATGCCCCTAGCTTCATATGCCAGCATCCTTACCATTGCCAACGCGCCTTTCAAGTGTTAACAATGCGCAAACGAGTAATAATATTGAAACGTGATAAATAAATGGAAAAAAAGGCGCACGAATTTAAATGACCGAGTAGCAGCATGCCACGTTATCTTCTTCTTCGTGAAAAACCTGCAACACTGCTTTTACACCGCTTTTTGTAGGTTAGTTGTAAAAACACACACCTATTACACCTACCCCTTTCCGAATTCCTCATATACGCATAGAAATCACAATTAAAACCATGGTTGGTTTCGTCTTAACCACACGACTTCAATAACACTTGTTTTAGGATCTGATTTTGGCTTAATCGAGAAACCCCAAAATGTGAGTTATGAACCCTAATATGGTGAATCACGGTATACACACGCAACGAACAAATTAATGGCCCAAAAAGATTCAGAACATCATAACAAACCAAGATATGTGTTCAAAACATGATTATGATTCATAAATTGTATGAATCGATTCAAAATAAAAACGTCAAACCGTGGGCTCCTGAGCAGTGATTTTGAACGCTCTGATCATGGGTGATGAGTGGAATTGCTTCAGAACACCCCCAGGGACATATTAGAATCCTTCAAACTCCTTTAATCGCCCTCGAATCTGAATTCAATTTTCAATTTTTTCTTCATGTTTTAGAGCTCGGCTATGGCTCTTGGAGGCAGAAAAAAACCTCCCCTTGGCCTCTCCACTTGTTCAGTATATATGTGAGGCTAAATTAGGTCAACCATTCTTGAAGAAAACCCAATGATTTGGTTAATTGGTTCCTTGATTGAAGGAGGAATATTTTTGATGCAAATCTTACTAAACTTGGCCAATTATTGTATATTTCTCTCCAATCTTCATGTGCACGAATTTGGTATGATATAATGCCTATTTTAAGGATTTATTATGATTGAAAGTTAAACCAAATCAAATCTCTTGTATTTTTCTTTAATTATTTGATTTAAATGGCATTTTAAATGAATAAAATTCACTAAAAATATAATAAACATCAAATAATCGTGGCATTGGTCTTGGGCATTCTTGGTGACCTAATAAGCATGTTTTGATTATAAAAAGTCAGGCCCATTTGTAAAGATATCCATTTTGAACCTCATTTGTTTCACATTTTCCATCCAAAATCGACCAACTTTGACGAGGCATATCTCCCTCAATTTTTAAGATATGAGAGAGTTCTAGGACTTTCTGGAAACCTCAAGATGTCCTCTATAAGCCACTTTGGAACATATTTTTCATTTGGAGATTTTATCTTGATGATATGGCCTTTGACAAAAAACTGCTTTCGGTTGACTTTTTGAAAAGGACCTGTAATCTTTTGTACCATATCTCTCAAATGGTGCATTTCTGGCCTTGACTTGTGAGAGACAAAGTTGTAGAGTATCTAATTTCCTTCAGAATAAAAAACCCTCCGTGTGGAAGTTATGACCAGTCAAAGTTGAGTTGACTTTTCCTATAAAAAACCCTTAATTTGAACCTTTTGACTTTGTTCATTTCTGAGTCTTTATTAACGGATCATGATCAACCTTTGATCAAATGATAGATATAGCCTCAAATACTTGATGTTTACCAAAAGTCAGGAGTTTTGACTGTACTTTGACCATAGTTGACTTTTAGGTCAAATTAGTCGACTGTGGATCACCTGAGCATTTGAATGAGAAATCCTTGGGATTGAAGCTTGATAATTGACATGGTGATACCTTGAGATATATGAGACACCTTGAGATCCATTTGGGGCCTTAGAGATTCAAATTCTTTTGATGAAGTGCAAACCCTAATTTTGAGAGGCCCTCGATTAGGAGAATGTTGCTTGAATAAACCCTTGAACCTTGAGCCATTGAAGATGAACAGAGGAGGGCAAATTTTGGGGTATGACAGTAGGATACCGAGAACCTTGGAGAAGCCTTTAAAGCTATTTGATTAGGAAGGAACATGGGATCTTAATGAGCATATTGAGCATGTTGTAACCAGATGGATTATTATCAAGCTAGAGTTCATATCAAGTGAAAAATCTTCACGTAAACCCTCGTTGGACGCCAAGAAGTGGTACTCTCTCAAACGAGAGTATAAACTCATGGGAGGACTGTTGGGTGAGAATATGAACTTTGAATGGTCTAGAGAGAGGGGGTGAATAGAACTCCCAAGTTAAAAATTTGTTTGAAAAGGTTTTATCAGGGCTTCAAAAAATAGAGTTTATTTTGCATGGCAGAAAGAAATTTAACGTAATATATTATGCTTATAGATTGTAAGTTACACGAATATACTTAATTAGCTTACAACACAACCAAGTTGGATTATTGAATAACACCAAATAAACAAACTAATTGGATTGACTAATTGAACAATTACACGAGAAATGTTATTACCCAATTCGCAACATGAATAAGATTCTACAACCACAGTTTCAGCTTTAATCAACACTAAGACAAGGTTGAATTATGAACTCTAAGAAAAACTACAATATATGCAATAAACTCCTACCAATGGAAAATCATATTAGCATGCAATTCTAGAAAGCAATAAAGACAACTTAATCATGTGATCAACTATGAAATTAATAAAGAGAGTGTGAGAAGAGAGTACACCAGGATTTATAGTAGGTTGGCTCGTTCGTCCTTTATTTGTGCTTAATCCATTTTCCAATGGTTGTCTATTGAAAATTTGTTGGTCTTTCAATATGATTTGTAACAAAATTACAAGAGTTTGTGCATTCACTAGTCCAAAATAAATGCTGAAAATTAAATTTCTTCTTTCTAGATCTTGACTTGTACACAACTCCATGAGCTGAACTCTGAGCAAATTCTTTACTCGAATTCACTTCTTGAATCTTCCAACCCCAACAACCTTCTCCTAAGTCTCCGTCAATAGCAATTTCCACACAATTTCGTCGATATCTAGAGCATTTGTCTGTCCAAAGATTCAGAAGAACTCCTACCATGTCTGTAAGCTTCCACACAACACTATGAAGGTCAACTTGGAGAGAAAAATCTCATTCTTTTTCACAGGAATTGTTAGAACCAGTCGTAAAACCACACACTCTTAAAATCCTTTGAAATCTTAAACAAATCTTCAAAGAAATGTTAAATACAAAACGAATCTCCTATATCAATCACAAATCTTCAAAGATAAGATTCAGATCATGCAACAATGGAAAAAGAATGAGATAGAAGATGAAAGAAAATGTTTGCAAGTAATCGAGAAATATTAAAAACTCTTTTGAAAATGAAAGAACAAGTGATTTGTGGACTTTAAAAGCATCAATGGAGGTGTATAATTACCCACGTTGAGAAATAAAATGAGTTATAGGTATTGGAGATGAAGCTAAAAAAATGAGTGAAAAATCATGTTTAATTCGAGTCATGAACACTTGGTGATTTCAGTCAAGTGACAAAGTAATATGGGACAAGATATGCACTTAAAATGAAACTCGTTTTGCTATGATTTGAGTCAAGCATATGATGTGATTCGACTCACTAAGTTGTGATTCGAGTCATGAAGAAGACATGACTTGACTCAAACAATATAGGCTGAAACCAGACCGGAAAGGCCTTCAAACAATCCCGTACTTCTGGCTCTAGCCCACTTCACTGCATGAAATAAACAGTTAGGTTAGACCACTACATGTTCAATATGTGTTTCGACTCACAAACTTACAAAAACTCTTGTTTTCCCTTTGTTTGGTTTGATTCAACTCATAACATGTGTGATTTGAATCACAAATCCAAAATCTCAATTTTTGAAGTTCTTAAAGATATTTTGAAATCTACTTGTGACATGAATTAAATTAATCTCAAAGATGGCTCTTGTTCCAAAAACTCGACGATTTGGCTTAAAACATATTGTTTATATGAAAACACAAACACTTTGAATTATGCATGCTAAAATATATATTCAAAACTCGATCCTTAAAGATGAACAATTGAAGAGAAGATTTAAATATAATACTAAAATCAAAGTAAAGCTTAAGGCTATGTTAGGGAGTTTGGAGGGGAATGGAGGGAATGACTTTGAAAAAAGAGAAAGATTGAGTGGAAATAATTGAAGGATTTTGATTAATTAGGAGGGTTTTGGAGGATTTGCTTTTATTCATAACACTAAAAACCCCTAAGTTGGAGGAACTCAAAATTTGTATTGAATGAGGGTTTTGGGGGGGGGGGGGGTCACATAAATTTTCCAAATATCTTTTATGTTGTTATAGTATTCTAAAAATTAAAAATGTAGTAATAATAAACACTTTTATATCATACTATAAAAAATCATTTTTCAAAAAATATCAAATATTCTTCTACATTTAAAAAAAAAATCATTTTCGGAAGCCTTACCCTCCCCTCCCCTCCGAACTCTCAAACATAGCCTAAGAGACAAGAAACAAAAGCATATGACATAGACACTTAGTCTCCCCGTTGATGTATTTGAGACATGCAACTTAAGTCTCCCCCGTTTTTAATACTTGGCAAGCTTTCACTTGGAATTGCGTAAACTTTAAGCAAAAGAAAAATGTGATCAATGTTTTCCTTCAATTGCTTGTGCTCCTACTGATGACATGTTGTCATTTCACGTCATTTAACAAAAAAAATTGGCCAAATCTGACTTAAAATGAGCTACTTAGAAGTAAATGAGTGAAAAAAATTGAAAAATACACTTTTGGGTGAAGAAAAGCACTTATTGAGAAAATTGGTGAAAAAAGGAACAAAAGCATGTTGCTAGTGTCATACCCCAGAATTTACCCGTTATAATTCACATCTTTTAATTTATTAAGGGTGTTAAAAATTAAGAGCCATAGGGTTTAATATATCTATTATTAAACTCGATCTCTTATAAAATCCCCTTATAGATCGGTTAAAATAAAATGGAGGTGTGGGTAGCAAGTATTTGGGATCCAATTAACACTTGGCCCATTCATAAATTACTTCTTGAAAAGATAAGGGGGTGTGTTTTAAGGAATAAAAACATTTGGGCCCAATTTGAGTAATAGGCCCATTCAGATTCTTTAGAGCTTTTTATAAATATTAATTTTTTTCTTTCTTCTAAAACAAGTTAGTATTTATTTAAAGTTTTTGTCAAATCTAAATTAATATGTTAATATTAAAATTAATCGTTTTAATTAGGGTTCATTTTAAATTTAATTAAGTTGTTTTATCATTAGTGTCAACTATTAGGATTATCTTGTTATTATTGGGTTATTATTATTAAGAGTGTGTTGTTAATTAACCAGTTATGTTGTTAATATAGTTAATTGGGTGAAAGGGCAAATGGATCAAGAAAGGTCCGGGTAATAGTGTTGGGCCATGGATCCAGTCATTGGGCCGATTAACTGGTGGACCAGGGTGTTAGACCGGGTCAAGTTGACCCGGGTCCTGTTCACCATCTCCCACATTCTCCCAATCTGCGCAGCCACACCAACAAAATCCTAGTTCGTTCTTCAACCCAGGCCCAAGCTAAGGAATCTTCAATCGAATCCATAGAACAATCTCAGCAAATCAAATCTTAATTAAAACAGAATCACATAAAGCCAAGTCAAATAACAATTGAACAGAAAT
Organism: Vicia villosa; assembly: GCF_029867415.1. NCBI lineage: Eukaryota > Viridiplantae > Streptophyta > Magnoliopsida > Fabales > Fabaceae > Vicia > Vicia villosa. The sequence goes on from NC_081182.1 coordinate 99,232,770, forward strand.
AAAAATATTTTATTAAATGAATCCAATATTACATTGAATCAAATCTGCAAAACGAATCAAATCAAAACCTAAATCTAATCTAAGTTTTCCTAATCTTAATCGAACCCTAAGTCTATAAAAGAAAATAAAAGAACAGAAGAAGGGGGTTGGAAATTTTAGCCAAAAAAATCCTTGCGCCGCCACGAACGAAACTGGTTAACACCTGGATCTTCATCTTCAATCACCTGCGAATACGAAAGAAGAAGGGGATTAAAAGAAGTAGATCAGGAAGGAGCTTACACATTCCTGAAATCAAGACAAAAGGTAAACCCTAAATCCGGACTTAGCTTATGATTATGTGATTGCATGCATTCGATTTAAGTTTCTGGAGATTTTGGTTCAAGTTTAGGATTAGGGTTTGTGATTACTTAGGTTAGGGTTGCAGTTTGTTCATGTTGACTGGGTTTGGTATGAAGTTCGTGGTGGGGAAGATGAAGATCTTAAGGATCTTCATCTGGGTTCATATTTCTGGGCGTTCTGGGTTAAGGATTTTTGAAGGTTTGAGTTTCACGGTTGAAGATCAACCGGAAACTGGGTTTTAAAGGGTGTTTTGGGGTGGCGGTCGCTGGGGGTTACGGTGGCCGGTGGTGGTTCCTTTGGTTGTTTTCTGGGTTGTATTCAAGAGATGGGGAGAGTGTTTAGAGAGAGGAAGTGAAGAGAGAGAAAGAAAAAGGGAAAAGAAGAGAGGATCGGGTAAGACCCCCGTTTTATAGTCGTTCATGACCTCGCAGGATGATGACAAGTGGCCCTTCCATGGCCACTCGTCTGTGTTACTGAACGTGATTCAGTACACCTTCCTTATCATGCATCCCTTATCAAAACGCCTGTAGACCATAGGATTTAGATCAGATGATCTTGATTGATTCATTCTACCATAGTCCATGCATCTGCGCAACACTGGAACCAAACAGACCTGAGTATCATTGGGCCTGAACCCATTACTATCCACACTCCCTTAATTACTACCTCTAATTAAAAACGCACCCCCCTGCAGAATTAATTAAAACAACTAATTAATTAATTTTATAAAATCTTGTTAATTGTTTATTGTTTTTTCTAATATTAATTTTCTCCTCGATCCGACTATACATATTAGTCGCATTGGCGAGAAATAATTTTTAATTGATTTAATTTATTTATTAATGTTAATTGAACTAATTTTGGTCTGATTCTCTCCTCGATCCGACTAAATCCATTAGTCGCATTGGCGAGAGATAAAAATAAAAAAATATAAATACTGAAATTCATTATCATGTAATAACCAAACCTATTGGTTATGAAAGGTAATGATAAAACTTAAAATTTAATTACAAAATTAAAATACATTTTATTTGCTGTTCGTGACGATCGAACCTATTAGTCAGAATAACCAGCAATACATTATTTCATTCGTTAATTATCATGATCAAATCTATTGGTCATCGCACCTAACGAAAACATATCAAACCAGGGTTGTACGCCCAAAATTAAAACACTCATTTCATCTTCAAATCACAATTTCTAAAAACTGCAATAGGCCATTCAAAAAGCCTTCAAAACAAACTTCATATCAAATTCTAAGGCGTACAACCCTGTGCCCGAACTACGTTGACTCTGATTCTCCCTAAGGAGATACGTAGGCACTTGGCAACAAGGCGAGTCCCCCTCCCTAAAATCTCAATTCATTTAAAATCTCACTTTTCGCCCTTTTCATCTCTTTAGCTATAAACCTCATAAATTTTGTCATAAACCTTTACTTTACAATGCAACCCTTAGGAAAGGGTTAAGGGTGCCTAACACCTTCCCTTAACCTGATTATAATAATCTTACCCTGAATCTTTATACTGCGTAAGGTTTCCTATTCGCCCTTCAGAATAGGTGGCGACTCTAAAAAGTTAATTTTAGGGCAGGTTGCTACAGCTGGAGACTCTGCTGGGGATACACTTTGGTTAATTATTATGCTCCTAAGGCTTGAGAGGGTTTAGGTTTTGTCAATGGTTTAGGTTTTTGGCGAATTTTAGGGTTTGGCTAATTCGCCATTTTTAGGGTTTGGGGCAGGGTTTGTGTTTTTAATAAATATTTAATTTCTGTTTTATTTATTTATTATTTTTATTTTCATTAAATGGTTAATTGACATATCTGCCTTAAATGTTTAATTATTATTTGCCTTTATTTGCATTATTGGGTTTATATAATTGTTGTTAAGCCTAAGTGTGGGAATTATATTTAAGACCAGGGGGAATTACATCGCCTACGAGTCTTATTATAATTCCACTCAGAGTGGGTTAAATATCCGGAAAGGTATGATACGAAGCTCGACCTTGTTGAGGGCTGGACTTGGTATTTAGCTGATCTCTCTGAGAACCTACCCCTAAAATTCGAACCTCATGGATAAAATGAGCTGTTCTAAAATCCAAAAAGACAAAAAGTCTCGGCGGCTACAAACGACCCCATGAGACCTTCTAGAACATACCTACGGGAAGGGTAGGCTCCCCGAGCCGATACGTCGAACTTATGAACCTAGGGCCTGTGTGATTATGTGCAAAATATATGTTTATTATTATTATTATTATATTGTGTTTTTTGTGTGTATAATTGTTTGCATTCATCATACATCATATGCACTTTTTTATCATGTCTTATCCACAGGTAAAAAAAAAAGAGAGAAAAAAAAAGAATAAAAAAAATAATAATTATTTTTGTTGAATATTCAGGAAAATGAATGCTAAGAAGCTTATTGTCCACCTTACTGTCTCAGTGCCTGATATCAAGAAACTAAGGATAATCAGGGATAAAATGTCATCAACTGCTTTGAACAGGTTTTTGGGCCGTTATGGTGATATTCTGGATTTGCTCAAGGTTAAGGTTCAAGAAGAAGCTATCACCGCTTTGATCCAGTTCTATGATCCTCCGCTTAGATGTTTCACTTTTCAGGATTTTCAGTTAGCTCCTACCTTGGAAGAGATGGATACTATGCTTGGGTTCTCGAGGATTAAAGGAATTTTATACAGGTGCTGGAAAGAAAGTTGAGATTTCTGATTTGGCCAAAGCCTTAGAAGTACCCGCCGCGGATTTAGAATCTAATTATAAAACTGATGGTAATGTACATGGGATTCGGAGAACTTATTTAGAAGCTCAAGCTATGTCTTATGCTCAAAAGAAACAATGGGACATTTGTGGACATTTTTTTGGCTCTTTTAATTTTTAGTGTTATTTTGTTGCCAAAGAAGGCGGAATATGTTGATCATGGTGCGATTCATGTTTTCACATCCTTCAGGAATTCAAATGAGGATCCAACTCCTATTATTCTTGCTAATATTTATTATACCATCCATGATCGATATGAAAAGAAAAGGGGAATGATATTATGTTGTGTTCATTTATTGTACTCTTGGTTGACTTCTCATCTTTACAAAGCCAACTATTTGATCAAAGATTTGACTAAGCATGAATGGTCTCAGAAATTAAGGACTCTCAAAGCGGATTCTATCTTTTGGTTTGCAAGGAAATTGAATTCCGAAAGAATTATTTACAAATGTGGAGAATTCGAAAATGTGCCTTTAATGGGAACTTTAGGTTGTATTAATTATAACCCCGTGTTAGCATTGCGCCAATTGGGTCATTCTATGGATTGTGAGCCCTCCAAGCAACAAGTGGAGGAATTAATTTTACATGACAACGGAAAAGGTGATCCTAGGACATTAAAGAAAATAATTCAAGCTTGGAAGCATGTTCAAACAAATAATTTTAGGCCAAAGAATGTTATTGCTAAGGAACCTTACACTAGATGGGTTCAAGAGAGAGTTGGAAAGATTTTACTTCCTTTTGTTGTGGATCCCACATACAAGCCCGATTCTCCTAATCCTATTTCTCTATCCATCGCAGAGATAGAAGGAATCAAGGCTGCCCTAGAAGCGTCCCGTAAGGAAAAGGAAAAATTAGAGCTTGACATACATCGACTTTCAAATGAAAATAGCCAACTACGCTTTGATCTTAAAGAAAAGAGCCAAGAGCTTCAAGCCGCTAAGGAAGAGAATGATAGACAAAGGAGTAAAAGAAAGCATGCAACCGAAGGAGTGCTAAGTTCTAACTTTGATTTAATTGCACATAATGAAAGGTTAGAACAAGCGGGTGTGGAAATTGCAAGGTGAAGAAGGCGTTATGAAAAGGCTTCCCATGATAAAGCGGAATCCGAGAAAAATCTAGAAGCTGTGGTCTTTGAATTAACTGATAGGACTAAAGATTAAGAGGTGGAAATAAGGAATCTCAAATTTGACCTTCAAGAAGCCCGCAATTCTGGACAAGAAGAACGCATAAGTACAACAGAGCACTTCTAGCTATGGCCTCACTTAGGCAAGTATTCATAAGGCAAAGGGAGATATTTGAGGAGGCAAGGGATGAGAGGGATTATTGGAGAAGACAATGCACAATTGCTTCTACGGCAAATGAGCATGTGAGCATGGTTCATAAGATGCTTGAAGATTATGAGAAATGTCGTGATAATTATGACAAGCTAGTTTGGAAAAAGCGGAATCTTCCCCCGTCATCCTTCCTGAAGTAGTGAAGGAATTCATGGAGCTTTGTAGAGACATAGTGGACAAGTTCAAGGAGGATATTCATAGGCGTTCTTAGTCATTTATAGCTTTTTACTTTAAATTTGGAAGTTTAATTTCTTGTGTTGTTTATTTCCTTTTTGCAATATGAATAGTTTAAATTGTACTTTCTTTAAAGCATTTTGAATTAATAAAGTGTGTTTATTTCCGCATTATTCATTTTTCTTCGCAATTATTCACCAAAAGGGATTATTCAAAAAAGAAGAAGGAGTTTTACTATATATATATATATATATATATATATATATATATATATATATATATATATATATATATATGTAAATATATTATAATAGTAATGTGGATAAGACATGAGCATAGCATAAACATAGCATTCATAGCACGCATATCATTTTATTTTTGCAAAACATTAAAAAGAAAAAAAAACTGTCTTTATCTCCAGTCAAGCCATTGCAACCATACCGCCCTACCAGACAAGATCTCAAAGGAAGAAAGCAATGGAACAGTTAGAGCAGAATCAAGCCTCCCTTCGCGAAGAGGTAACCCAACTGAAAGGTATTATGGAAGAGATCAAGGGAGGAATGACCCAAATGCTGAGCTTCATGAAAGATCTCAAGGATAAGCAGGAAAAGGCTAAGGAAGTTCAAGATCAGTATGAGGAAATACCGGATGATGGCAACCCGTTGTTGGGATATGTTTGAGGTAGTGACCCTCACAAAACAAATGCTCACTCCTTTAAAAGGATCATCAGGACCCATGAAGAGGGAGAGGCCTCTCAAGAAGGATTTATTCCTGCTGCTCAGAAGGAAAGGACATCCCGCACAGTTCGCATCCCTATCAACAATCCTCCTAAGGATGAAGACTACTTGGATTTACAATATGGGTACACGGATGACACAAACCAAGTGCCTCAAAACAAGCTGACTTCCCCTAACTCTGGGGAGGATTCTAAGGATAACGGACAAATCAAGGTGCTGGAAGAGAGACTAAAGGCTGTAGAAGGGTATGATGCCTTCGATGTGGATACTTTCGAAATGAGTCTAGTCCCAGATCAGACTATTCCACACAAATTCAAGGTGCCAAACTTTGAGAAGTATAAAGGGCTCACATGTCCAAGGAATCACTTGCGCATGTATGTGCGAAAAATGGCTGCCTATGCTCATGATCAGAAGCTGATGATACACTTCTTCCAAGACAGCTTAAGCGAAGCATCTGTCAACTGGTACATGCAACTGGAGAAGTCCTATATCCGAAGCTGGAATGACCTTGCTAATACATTCTTGAAGCAATACAAATACAATTTGGACATGGCGCCTAATCAGATGCAACTACAAAATCTATCCCAAAAGAAGGAGGAATCGTTCAAGGAGTATGCTCAAAGGTGGAGGGAAATGGCTTCCCGAGTCCAACCTCCCCTGATGGAGAAAGAGCTGGTGGACATGTTCATGGCCACGTTACAAGGGCCATACTATGACAAAATGGTTGGAAGCGTATCCTCAGGATTTTCAGATTTAGTAGTTATTGGTGAAAGGATCGAGAACGGAATTAAAAATGGGAAGATGCAAGGGGAACCATCTGGATCTTATCATTCAAAGAGGCCCACTCCAACCTTCGCAAAAAATAAGGAAGGAGAGACCAATGCAGTGGTGCATCAAGAATCTAGACCTCCTATGTCATTCCCACCGCAACAAAACCGGTTTCAAGGCCCTCAAAGGAGATTTGATCCTCTGCCTACTTCCAAAAAGGAGATACTAAGGTATTTGATAAATGAATCATTGGTAGAAATCAAACCGTTGGCACCTCCTCTTCCAGGCAAGGCTACACCCAACTACAAGGCTAATGAAAGGTGTGAATACCACGCTAATTCTCCCGGACACACCTTGGAGAAATGTTGGGCTTTCAAGCACATAGTTCAGGATCTGATAGAGTCAGGGGCAATCGCATTTGACAAACGTAATGTGAAAACAAATCCTATGCCTCACCATGATGGCGCAGTCAATGCAATTGAGGTCGTTACTGAGCAAGAGTTGGTTCAACAAAGAAGCTCCCCCATAGATGCACTTAAGAGGTATCTACTTATAAATGGGTTCATCTTAGAACACAACGAAGCTTTTAAAGACACTCTGCAGAGACTCATGGATCAAGGATTGATTCAGCTGAAAGAACATTCTGAGGAAGAGTATGTGGCTATGGTGGATAGGAACGAGCCATTGATAATACCCAGACAAGGGGCAAGGAAGCCGTTAATTATCCCCTGTTCTAAACCACCATTGATGATACCTACACAAGAGCACACTAGGATCATCCCGATCAAAGATCCATATCCTTTGGACAAAATGAAAGCGGTGCCTTGGGAGTACAATTCTGGTACCAATCCTGCTGTGTCAAGCATTGTTGGGCCTGGGGGCATGACGCGTAGCGGTCGCATATTCAAAACTGCACAGACACAACCATAGCCAAACGAAAACTTGACGCAAACTAGTGATCAAGCTGTTATGAGGCCAAATAACGAGGTTGACCCTAAGGGTAAAGAAGCTACTAATAAGGATGCTGAGGAGTTTCTTGCTTTAATCAAGAAGAGTGATTATAGGGTGGTGGATCAGTTACAACAGACACCTTCTAAAATATCACTCTTATCATTGCTGGTACACTCCGAGAGGCATCGAGATACCTTAATGAAGATTCTGAATGCCGCCCATGTAACTAAAGACATCACAGTCAACCAGTTTGATGGAATGGTGGCTAATCTAACTGCTGGGGCATGTCTGGGGTTCAGTGATCATGAGCTACCTCCGCAAGGAAAGGCGCACAACAAAGCCTTGCATATTTCCATACAATATGGAAAGGCTCATCTGGCCAGAGTTCTGATCGACACGGGTTCGTCACTAAATGTGATGCCAAAAGCTACCCTCGACAAGATAGCCTTTGAAGGTCTTGTTGTCAGGCCAAGCCGTCAAGTGGTTAAAGCCTTTGATGGATCACAAAGTCCGGTGTTTGGAGAAGTAGACCTTCTTGTTATAGTTGGTCCTCACACTTTTTGCATCAATTTCCAAGTGATGGAGATTGAACCAGCTTACACCTGCCTACTAGGGCGTCCTTAGATTCACGCAGCTGGGGCAATCACATCCACCCTCCATCAGAAGATAAAATTTGTGGATGGGAATTCCATAGTGACTATCAATGGAGAAAAGGATATATTTGTCAGCAACCTGGATTCATACAGGTACATCGAAGTTGGAGAAGGAGCGCTGGAAACTACATTCCAAGCACTGGAGATTGCAACTGCTGTCACACTACCTGTGGAAAGGTTGCGAAGGGCGGTGACATCATGGAGAGATCTGCAAGACATGAATGTGGAAGGCTGGGGCAAAGTACCAGAGATCTTAGAGAAGAAGGATCGTCTAGGGCTAGGATATCAACCGTCGAAGATCACAAACACTGTGAAGGAGGAACAACAATTTCCCCCGATTATGCGGACTTTCGTGACAGGCGGGTATGAACATGTGGCTATGGTATCCAACAAGGATTCTAAGGAAGGAACATCCAATTTCTTCCAAAGGGTCAGACCAGGAGAGCAGCTTCGGAATTGGACAAGCCTGGAGATACCGGAGATAGTTTTTATTTCAAAGTAATTTGCTTTTGTGTTTTATTTCCCTTCAAATAAAGAAAAAACAATAACGCTCATGCCTCGCCCGAAGCATAGAGTTGGTTTTTAAGGGCCCCATTTACTTTCAAGATTTAAAGTTTATTAATAAAATTGTCTTTGCATTTGGTATTGAAAACATTGTCTTTTCTCGCATTTATCTCTTTTCTTTCAAAAATGACAAATAAATTCCTTGCACGAAAGCACATTCATATCTGCATACTAAAAACAAAACATAAAACATGTGCAGATCACCTTCTAACACTACCGATAATAATACTCCTGAAACTCTATATAAACTCGAGGCTCTCGCTAATAAGTCCGAAGAAGGGGATGAGGAAGACGATGAACTTCCAGAAGAGTTGTCAAGGTTAATGGACAAGGAATCCAAAAGCATGCTCCCGCCTCAGGAGGACATTGAAGTCATAGACTTGGGTACAGACAAAGAACCCAAGAAGATCAAGATTGGGGCAACACTGAATGAGGACGTGAAAGCAACGCTAGTCAAGCTCCTCCACGAGTATGCAGAAATATTTGCTTGGTCATACCGTGACATGCCGGGGTTAGATACGGATATCGTCGTGCATAGGTTACCGCTCAAAGAAGGGTGTGCACCAGTCAAACAAAAGCGCAGAAGGGTTCGACCGGATATGGATAATAAAATCAGAGAAGAGGTGCTCAAACAGTTCGACGCCGGGTTTCTTGCTGTGGTTGACTATCCACCGTGGATTGCCAACATAGTGCCAATTCCTAAGAAAGACGGGAAAGTGCGCATGTGCGTGGATTACAGGGATTTAAACAAAGCGAGTCCGAAAGACGACTTTCCACTACCGCACATAGATGTTTTGGTGGATAATACAACGCAAGCTTCAGTGTTCTCCTTCATGGATGGGTTCTCCGAGTATAATCAAATCCAAATGGCTCCCGAGGACATGGAGAAGACTAACTTCATGACATCCTGGGGCACTTTCTGCTACAAGGTAATGCCTTTTGGATTGCGAAATGCAGGGGCAACATATCAAAGAGCCATGGTCACATTGTTCCATGACATGATTCACAAGGAGGTCGAAGTGTATGTAGACGATATGATTGCCAAGTCTTGCACAGAAGAAGAGCATATCACACACCTACAGAAGTTGTTCGAGCGCTTAAAGAAGTTCAAGCTGAGGTTAAACCCGAACAAGTGTACATTTGGCGTAAGGTCAGGAAAGTTGTTGGGATTCATTGTGAGCCAACGAGGCATAGAGGTCGATCCCGACAAGGTGAAGGCTATACAAGAAATGCCCGTTCCGAGGACAGAAAAAGAGGTTCGTGGATTCTTGGGTCGATTGAATTACATCTCAAGGTTTATTTCACATCTAACAGCCACGTGTGAACCTATATTCAAGCTGCTCAGGAAAGATCAACCAATCAAGTGGAATGACGATTGTCAAGTAGCCTTCGAAGCCATAAAGAGTTACTTACAAGAACCACCTATACTCATACCTCCCGTACCAGGAAGACCATTGATCATGTACCTCACAGTTCTCGAAAGGTCTATGGGATGTGTACTGGGGCAACAGGATGAAACAGGCAGAAAAGAGCACGCTATTTACTATCTTAGCAAGAAATTCACAGATTGCGAATCTCGGTATTCACCATTGGAAAAGACATGTTGTGCCCTAGCATGGGCCTCCAAACGTCTAAGGCAATATATGCTGAACCATTCCACATGGCTGATATCGAGGATGGATCCTCTGAAATACGAGTTCGAGAAACAGGCTCTCACAGGTAGAATTGCAAGATGGCAAATGTTACTGTCAGAATACGACATACAATACGTCGCTCAAAAGGCGATAAAAGGGAGTGTACTGGCAGAAAATCTTGCTCACCAACGCCTCTAAGAATACCAGTCTATGAAGTTCGACTTCCCTGACGAGGATATTATGGTGGTAAGGGACTACGAAATACCAGGCCCCGACGAAGGACCTGAACCAGGGGCAATATGGAAACTTATGTTCGACGGTGCTTCAAATGCACTAGGACATGGTATAGGGGCAGTCTTAACCTCTCCTGACAATCGTCACTTACCCTTCACTACGAGACTATGCTTTGACTGCACCAACAGCATTGCAGAATATGAAGCATGCATATTGGGGTTAGAAGCAGCAATCGATCTAAGGATTAAACTACTCGAGGTGTATGGGGATTCAGCACTGGTAATCCACCAAGTCAATAAAGAATGGGATACTCGAGACACAAAGCTAATCCCATATCGAGACCTTATACTGGAGTTAATGGCTGAGTTTGAGACAATCACTTTTACTCATATTCCAAGGGAGGAAAATAAAATGGCTGATGCGTTGGCAACACTTTCCTCAATGTTCAAAGTGACCTGGCCAAACCATGAACCACGGATAACGGTTAGACACTTTGATGAGCCTGCCTATTGTCTCACAATCGAGGAGCAGTCTGACAACAAACCATGGTACCACGATATCAAAAGGTACTTGGAGAAACAAGAATACCCGGAGAACGCCTCTACGATTGACAAAAAGACACTAAGGAGATTGGCAGCTAAGTTCTTCCTGAGCGGAAATATCCTGTACAAATGGAACTACGACTCGGTGTTATTAAGGTGTGTGGATAAGAATGAGGCTAAGGAGATTATCAAAGAAGTACACGAAGGAACCTTCGGAACCCATGCAAATGGACACTCAATGGCGAGAAAAATACTACGAGCAGGGTACTACTGGTTAACAATGGAAGCTGATTGTTTCCAATACGCAAGAACATGTCACAAATGCCAGATTTACGCTGACAAAATACATGTACCGCCAAATCCGTTGAACATTCTGAGTTCATCGTGGCCATTTGCCATGTGGGGAATCGACATGATGTTTACGGTGATTTCCGGTAAACAACCGCTAGTCTTCCAAACTATAATAAATATGATTTGGTTACTCGCAGGATCGACTAGATTGATCCTAGGACACATAGTCAAAAAGATTGTTATCAATGTTCATTTGAACCATATTCATGATTCGTCTTCTTCAATAAGCGTTGTTCGATTAAAGAACAAGTAATCTTGATAATCACTTTGTTATATGTAAGTATGATTTCAATGAAAAGATAAGTAACATAACATATGAAACTAAAAGGACTGTTAAAACGTAAAGAATCTTAGAATGCAGAAACGTTAAAGACTTTGAAAGTAAATAACATGAAAGTAATTCGAAAGTAAATGACATTAAAGTAAAGATACAGAAATGTAAATGGCAAGAAGTAAATGGAATGCAGTAATTCTGAAAGATATTTGAAAACGAAAGATAATACACATGTATTAAAGTGGTGGTGTCATACGTACATTTTCTCAGCGAACTCTTTCTCTTAACACTTGATACTTGAGTAAATATGTGAGTGATTTGTACAAAATGAACACACAGAATCCTAACATTAAGACTCCTATTTATACTAGTTTCGACCTTAACGGTCCTACACTAATCTGCTACCACGTCTCTCATAAGAACTTCCAGCGACGCCATCTGTTACTTGGACAGTTACGAAACCGTCTTCGAATTTCAAATCTTCCCGCCTGAGTCCGTCTTCGACGCGTGGCAGTGTATTAAAAACACTACGAAAACACGCTAAGTAGTAATACTTGAATATATTTTATAAATTTTGTCTAAGTCCCCGAAGACACATACTTTCACTAGCTTTCAGTATTCATTATCTTCATAACGAACTTAGAAATCTTTATTCTCGAAGCATGGCCATCAGTAGCCATTCTTTTATTTTTAAGGGATGGCCATCAGTAACCATCTTTCCTTCGATTTTCCACTTCTTCGAAGGACAAATATTACAAGACGAAATCTTCAGCTAACAAATTGCCCCCAATAAATGCCTGTTTCGAAAATCAACAGAAATAGGCGTTTCTTGTCATCATAAGATTTCGTTTCTTATTGATCTTTGAGAGTTCCAAGACTGCTGACTAACGTCATAATCATTGATGACCCTGTTCCCGAAACGTCTTGTCATTTTCAAAGATGTCTTCTCATAACTTACATTCCCACGTTTTTGACCTTACTTCTTGATCATTACTCCTACATACTAGGAGTGAAGCTAATTTATTCGACCGCCGTCGGATTAAATCACCAGCCGCCACGTGTTCTTTGGGTTTTACCCAAAAGATTTAAAAAGGGTTTCCGTTAAACCTTTAAATACTTGGTCTTGCACTTCTATACAACCTTTCATTCCTATTTCTTCATCTTCTTCAACAGAAAAACCAACATCCTCAATCTTTTCAAAATCTTGCTTTCTTAATCAAAATCTCTCTATGGCTTCATCTTCAAATGTTCTTCAACCTGTTCTGAAGCTCCAATCAACAACACGGTCTGGGGAACAAGAGCACATTCCGAACCCTAACACCGAAGAAGTACGCACTATTTACGCTTCCCAGGTAATCATTCCCTTTGAACTTTCTGGAAAATCTCTTGCTTTTATGGGTCCGTTACCAGGTGAAAATATTTCATCTCTGAATAGATTCTTCCCTGCTTATTACAAGACTAGACCATTAGTTAGCTAAACTAAGATAGATGAAGATGGCTATTCTCCCTCAGGAGAATCTGCTAACATTGAAGAAACTTCAACTATAACCCCTTTGGCTTTGACGAAAATTAGGTTAAACTATATGACCAACTTTGTAAAAGTGTTTAGGTCAATTCCTTTAGCCAAAGATCCTGATTTGTACTATGCCTGGTGTGGTGTCGTTTTCTTTACCTCCCCGTTTCACTTGGGAGGACGGCACGCTAAACCCTTCACGCGAAATTTGGAAGGAGAATGCGCCCGTGGCGGGATGAATTTTGTTTCAGTTCTTCCTACGATATCACACGAACTTTCTTATTGGTCCTACGAGTAGGAAAGGGAAAAAAAGATCTCAACTAAACCCTAGGAGTTTGTTAAGTGTGGGGATTTCACCTAGACTAGAAATTCTGGAGTCCGGGGGGTCGGTTATACATAGGGAAGTGTTTAAACACCCTACATATCTGTAGTACTCTACAGGAACCTTCTCTGTGTCATTGTGATTGTGTTTGCTGCTAATGATTGGGAAAGTTTCTCCTTTGTGTTAGGAGAGAGAATTGAATTGATTAAAGAAAGACAGACAGATAGACAGACTGACTATTTTTGGTATTTTATTAGCTCGCTGAGATTCCTTGTGAACCTCATGCCTACATATCCCTAGTGGAAGTCAGAGCTTAATGTAGTTCGGGGAACTAACTAGGGAAATTACTTGTTTTTGGTGCCTTGCTTGAAGCTCAAGGTTGAAGCTTGGAATTAAATCTCTGTTTACAGTAAAGAGACATGAAATCATCTTTACAGAGAGGTATTTGTACTATTCTACCACAAACATTTAAAAGTGACAGAAAAGCTAAAAAAAATGATGTTTCATTAAGAGGGGAGTCTACTTGGTTGATCAAGTATGACAGCCATCGTGCCTCTAAAATGAAAGAAAGATGCTCATCCAAATTAGGGAAAGTGTACAAGTCTGGGGATGTGCCAGAGCATGTCTTTCAGAGTCCTAAATGGGAGACTTTGAATGAAATTGAAATTGAAATGTTTGTTTGTTTGAATGTGGTAGAGTAGTAAAAATATCTCTCTATAGAGATAAGCTATGTCTATTTACTATATGAAAGATTTGACTTTAGCTGGCTTGAATGAGGCCCAAGCTTGAGGCTTTTTGATTGATTTTATTGACTTATTGGAATGATAACTCTACTGGGGAGTATTTAAACTAAGGATTTTTTGGTGTTCTGTACGAAGCCCAGAATTGAGGCTGACTCTACTTAGGGAGACTCTATTTGGGGAGATTATTTCCTAAGAGAATGAATCTTTGATTTTTGAAAGACTGATTTTGGAGGCTAACCCTTTCCAGGGGTTTTGACTCAGCTGGAGAAATTGTCTGTTAAAAGACTGACTTTATCATGTTTTTTGGAGGCTGACCCTTTCCAGGGGTCGTGACTCTTTTTGATTAATTGACTTTGGAGGCTAACCCTTTCCAGGGGTTTTTATTGAAATGATGGATTGATTTGGAGGCTAACCCTTTCCAGGGGTTTTGACTCTTTTGGTGAATGGCAGAAAGATTATCTAGTGGAGACTTCTTGTTTAAAGCCCAAGATGAAGGCTGACTCATGTTGAGGATAAGCAAATATGGATCCTAGACTCTGCTAAGGAAGATTGATGAAGATAAGGGTGACAGAGACTGTCCATGTCTCTCATTCCAAAAGGTGTACTCAATGCAAAATTGAGACAAACTTGGCTTGTTAAAAGTCTGGTTTAAATTGGAAGAAAACTCACCAGGGTAGGCTAAAAGGTGACTAAAGACCTGTTCCTATGTTTATAAGAAACCTGATGGGTCCTTGTATACAAGCTTAAGAGGAAGCTGGAAATGCTTTTAAGAAGCCTGTGGGTCCTTGTACAAAGCCCAAGAGGAGGCTAATCGAGGGTCCTTGTTATAGCACAAGAGAAAGCTATGTAGTTTTGAACTTATTTTGGCTCTAAGCAAATGGGTAAGAGGTTTCACCGGGAATAATTCCTCTTTGGGTGGATGTGTCCTATATTTTTGGATTCTAAGGTTTTTGCCAAGATGTTTCACCGGGAATAATTCATCTTGGGGGTTTGAACTACAGATCTCTAATTAGGAAAGAGCCTTCACCGGGAAGACATTCTCAATCCTAGGTCATATTCCTATAATATATATATATAGTTTAACTGTCCTAAGGTTTATACTCAAACATAGTTCTAAACTAATATATATGCACAATTTATATTTGACAGTAATTTAAATAAAGACTGTAAATTGAAAGCTTGTAAAGCCTAACCTGGATGGAGTGGAGGCCTTTGAAGAAGTATGTACAGAGCCTCAACAATATTTTTGTTGTTTTGTTGATAACAGTTGAATATTTATTATAAACAGTTAAGGGTTTTGAAAACAGAAGAAGTGAAGATGGACAAAGGTCACATAGGTATCTGAAGAGTTTCACCGGGAATAATGCCCTTCAAATACCAGAAGAATGTTTTGAAAACAGAAAGAAGATTTTGAAAATACAGTTTTGAAAACAAGCTAAGAAGAGAAGGTGTTTGGGACTTACACTCTATTAGAGGCCCAGTACTTTATAGTACTGGTGTAAAATTAGTTTTGAAAATGATTTGAAATAATATAAGGTTTTGTTGTTTGAAAACCTTAATTATTCGATTTATTCGGAGATTGGAAACAGTTTTGAAAATTGACAGAAAGTCAACTTAATTAAGGTAAAGAAAAAAGATCTATGCCTAATTAAGACCTAAATAATTAGGGTTTTATCATAAACTTTATTCACAAAAATAATTAGATTAAAACAAAATGAATATATGCATTTAAAGTATTTAAGAAAACACTTAAAACATACTATTTTAAACCTAATAAAAATATATGAAATAAATAATATTTTTATGATTTTTTTGATTATTCATAAAATAGATATATTAAATAACAAGTGTGTGAAAAATGAAGTGAAAATGATTTAATTTGATAGGTTAATTAATTGTGTAAAGTTGTGAAGAAATCAAATGGGAAAAGTGATAAAAAATAAGGTTTTGTCACCTAGAGGGATTGAACTCACGCCCTCCAAGTCACACACCCAAAACCAAACCACTGGGCCAGCGCGCGCATGGTGATAGTAAACTGACTCCTTTGCAACTCATATGTTATTCAAGTGTATAGAAGCAAAAAGAAAATAAAATCAAAAGGTCTGGGGCGAGGGGGATTCGAACCCCAGACCTTGGGCACGCGCAACACACAAACACTCTTTACCACTGGGCTATCACGTTTTAGTCGTTTATGAAACAGGTATCATTCAAAATAAAATAAACTCAACCCTGAATTTGAAATTTGCGCGCCACCACCATTGTCATCTTCAACCTCAAGTTCTCAGATTTTGAATTTATGAACTTGCTCATTTCTCAACCATTTGCAAAGATGTAAAGATGAAACTTATTCTAAATTCACTCACGATCCTAAATATGTAACTAACATAAATTTATATCAACTATATCTAACTAATTTACCAGAAATCGTGAAGAACCCTAAATTTTGAAAATCAAATTAAATGACTATACTGAAAGATAAATGAATGATGATAGAGGGTTTTCAATCCTCTGATGATGCTTAACAAGATAGAATCGAGCTTTATCACAAAGAGTGCTTAAATTAAAGAGGTAGAGTTCAGAAACTTACCTCTGAAAATGGAGGTCGTGAGGATGATAGAGAGCACCTGGGCTTGTATGAATGATCCCAAAAGCTTCCTTGTGGTTCAGTGATGCTAACTGAATGCTTGTTGTAACCTCAATCCTCCTGAATTGTTCTATGGACCTCCCTCGATTAGAGCTTCAAGTGAACATGGAGGGTGATGATTCTTGAGTTACAGATGAGCTGCAGCCATCTGAACAGCTTCACTACCTCCTATGGAACATGCCTGGATGCTTAGCTTGATTGGAAACCTTCTGAATTGCACTATGGACCTCCAACTGCAACTGCTCCAAAGTGAGAGCAACAATGGTGTTCCTCCACTTACAGAAGTGATCCAGGTGCTTGGATCACCTCAAATGACCTCCCTTGAGATGTTAGAATGCTTACTTTCCAAAGATGAGCTCTGGTTTGAAGAAAACGATTCTTCTTGCCAAAGAACTTTGAAAAACAATAAGCATGAGAAGAGAAAGAGAAAGCAAGGAATTGAGTTGCTTTGGTGTGTTTTTCTACTGAAGTATGCTCCCCTATTTATAGGTAAATGGTTCAGTACTGATTGAGAGAGTGAGCTTGCTTAATGAGAGAGTTTTGGTTTCTTAGCCAAGAAGAAAATTTGAAAAGATCCTAAATGCAATGATGCATTTTCGGGCTAGCTTCCCCAACCATTGATCTTGTATGATCCAAGGGAACATTTCTGATTCAGAGGAGAGTTCTAATTGGCTTAGAACAAGATTCCTTGATGATTCATCATTTGCCATAAATTCAAAAATGCAATCATTACATAATCACATGCCTTTGTTTTTGGGAATCTTCTCTAATCCTTATGCAATGATGAATTTGGATGTGTGGTATGGTTTCAGATGTATTAGAGGTCGTGTAGCATCACTTAGTGAAGCAAAATGCACAAAATTGCAAAGTTTCAAATTGTACATGACCTATAATTTCACTTCATGAGGCCAACTTTGAACAAGCATAACTTTTAGCTCAAAATGAATTTGGAGAAGGTTGAACACAATTTGGAAAGCCCTAAACATCTACTTCAAATCATTAGTTTGGAGTTTCTTCAGAATCCTTTGGAAAATTTGTGAAAAATGAGGCCAAAGTTGGAAGAAAACTAGGTTAAAACACTTAGAAAAATTTCTAAGTGTTTATGACCTAAAACTCCAAAATTTCCAAAACTCTTAAATGATTGATCTTTTGAAAAAAGTTCCTTTGTAAGATGTTGTTTTATTTTGCAAGATCTACAACTTTCATGTTGGAAGTTTTTTGAGTTGTGTAGGTGAAATTTTGAGTTCTCACCATGCCTTAAAAAACCCTAATTCCCGACTTTTTGCTCCTTGATGAATTTCTTTGGTCAAATGACTTTAATATCCATATATTGATGATATTGATCCTTGAAAGTCATGGTTTGACCAAAAATCTCAAAAGTCAATGGTGATCCCATACAGTTGACTTTTTCCAAATAAGGTGAGATTTTGGACTTTTGTGTAGAAACAAGATCTTCTCCTTAAATGAATGATGTAAAGGGATTATATTGAGGTAATAGAGACTCTTGGATCATTTCTTGAGTTTTAGATCCATGCCCTGATTAAAAGTCAACTATCTTGGGGAATTAGGTCAAAAACCCTAATTGTCGACCAGAGGACAATGATGACTGTAGACTTTGAATTGAGGTGTAATGTCCAGTGGATCTTGTCATATGAATTATTTGAAGATGATTGATGTCTTTGAATGGTCCCCTAGGGCTTTTTAGGGTTTCCCAAAAGTGTTCCCTGATTTTAGTCCTTGATAAGGCTCCAAACCCTGGTCTGTTGATCTGAGTAATTCTGTACTTAGATGACTGGGTGTCTAATCAATCATAGGTGAAATAATGAAGCTCTTGAGTCTCATGATTGTGTTAGAGACTAATCCTCCTATTGATTGATCCTTTGCCTGAGTTTTCTTGTCTTTGAACACCCTCGATTGAATGTCAGACTGCTCTGGGTACTTACTTTGACTTGATGAAAATCCTGAAGATATGTCATCTCAGGGGGGTCAAAAATTAGGGTATGGCACCTGGTTAGAAAAAGTAGAGAAACAGAAAGAATCCTTCTGGAAATCGTTAGGAATATACGATTTGATTCAACTGTCAAAAACAGGCTTAGAATATAACCAACCCATGCTAGTAGCAGCGGTTCACTTTTGGGATGCTTCTCACAACACTTTCCATTTCCCATGTGGAATGGTTACCCCCACTCTTTTCGATGTGGCTGCGATTACAGGACTTCGACCAACTGGCGAAACCTTCGATCCTAATGAGATGGATACTGATACTATTGGTTTTAATGACTCGCTAGTCACTTATACTGCATTCATCCAGAAGCACCATATCACCACCGAAACGGCAGTATCCGATGAAGAGCATATTGCTTTCTTAGCGCTATGGCTCTCACGATGTGCCTTCTGCTCAAGATCCATACAAGTTGCAAAGAGATACCTTTGCATGGCTAATCAGTTGCATGCTGGAAAAAAGCTCAACCTCAGCCAACTGCTTTTAGGGTTTCTTTATGAAAACCTCAGCGAAGCTGCAAACCTTACCAAGAATTACAAATCCGGTACTTTGCTTTATGCTGGTCCTTTCTGGCTATTGCAACTGTGGCTTAACGCTACATTCGAAACTCATCTTCCCTTTCGAGGAAACGTCAATGAGGAAGATAGCAAAATCAAGAATCGAACTATAGAAGGGACCAGGTTAGCTTACCTAACTCCAAAAGAAGAAACTGGGAAGCTTCGTGAACACTTTCTGGCGTATTCAATGATGTTTGCCCAGCGTAATCAGTTCGATCCTTCTATGGCCCCGTTTGTACACAGAACAATAGGTCCCGAATGGTTTACTCGAAAATTCCCATCAACATCTCAGGATCAACAAACTGAGTCTATGGAAATTTGGGAAGCCTTTCTGACTCCAAGGTTATTTTCTCATCGCCTTCGACCATCAAAAGGTCAATGTATTCTCGTGTGCTATCAACCAAATTTGGTCTCGAGACAGTTTGGGTTGGTTCAAATAAAACCCAAGTGCTTATATGAGAAAAGGAGCCATATGTGTTTCCATACCTTGTACTTGACTGAAGGAGAATGTGAAACAAAAATCAACAAATACGTTGGCACCACCAATTTTTCTCCTGTTCCTTTCGAACCTGCTTTTTACTCTACACCAGATTTTCACCAATGGTGGACGGATTATTATAGCTCCCAAATCTTTGATGCCGATAGTCTTGCTCAAGAACTAACTGCAGCTTTTGCTGATGTGCAGGAGAATTTTCACAAAGGTACTTCAACTCATATTAAAGAAATCCAAGCTTTTCAAAAATTCTTTGAAACTATCTACAGGCCTGATGATCTTAGTCGGACCGTTCGTGAGGCTGCAGTCATTTTGCGCGAAAAGTTTTCCGCCAAACTGGATAAGTTGAAATTGCCCTCGTATGTTCGACCAGAACTACGTTATGAAGTGGCTTTCAAACTTAATCCTCCAAAATTCCCTCCACTGCCAAGTGCGGATTTTGGTGTGGCTTTGAGCCCTCCTTTTCCAAATTGGTTTGTGTGTAGCAACGTTCTAAAAGACCTTCAAAACAGTACTAAAAAACGCGCCGAACGAGTGGTTCCGACTAAGCATACCTTGGATACTTTCAAAGGACATCTACATATAGATCTTGAACATGTTCGTGTCTTGACTCCAATACCTGAAGGTTTGGATTCAGACAATCTTTTCGACTGACTTTTCTTTTCTTTGCTGATATACTGATTTCAGTTTCAACTACAGCTGTTGCACGAAGGAGGAAGATTAAGGAAGCTCCTGCCCAAAAGGATTCTGGGACATCTAAGAGTAACAAACCAAGTGAGAGTGACTCCATCGTCACTGACAAGAAGCCCACGGTACATACACATCTCATATTCTTAATCTTGTACAATCTGTGAGTAGTACTCATCTTACTTATCATCTATTTTCCAGAGCTCGAAACCCCCAACAGGTTCGAAGCGGAAAGTTTCTTCGACAGCTGCCTCAGATGGCGAAGATAAATCCCCTCCTCGTACTAGACAAGGACACAGGAAGAAACAAAAAGCTGTTACCCCTTCAAGAAAAGGGAAAGGGATAAGTCCCTCTAAAGCTGCTTCTCCTGGCGATAAGGCATCCTCTGAAGAGTCTCCTTTGAAAGCTGCCAGCAATGCTTTCGTTGTTGAAAGTCATAATTCAAGTCCAAACAATATCCCAACCAAGGTATTTGGGTTTCACCCCACATATTATCTTGTAATTTTAACTAAATGATTGAACTGACATTTTACCTTGTTATTGCAGGATGATGCTGGCACTGCCACTTCAGGTTTTAAGGATCATGGCCTTACCATTAATGTTGACAAACTTTACGGTAATCGCCAAACTTTAACTTTCGTCAATAAACCCCTCAAAGGCTTATCTTTATGACTAACTCTGCTCCGTTTAATACAGATACTGTTAGAACAAGATTTGTTCTGATCAATTATCTTAGTTTTGATGATAACAATAATATGAATTTTGCTTAAGATAATATGGTACTCTAATCCAATGCAATTTCCTTTTCAGGAAATATATAAAGAGTACGCATAATTCAGCGCTCAGAAGCTTTGTCTCAAAGGGTTCAGCATGCAACATCAGAACATGGTCTGGCAAGACATCAGAAGATGGTCGAAGCAGAATCAGAACATGGGTCTATGGAAGCATCAGAAGAACAAGAGAACAGAAGCACTGAAGTTCTGATGGTATCACGCTCAGAAGCACTTCAAGGTCAGAAGATCAGAAGATGCTTTGCACCAAGCTGTTTGACTCTGATGATATTCAAACGTTGTATTCACAAACATCAGATCAGAAGGAAGTACAAGTGGCAAGCTACGCTGACTGACAAAAGGAACGTTAAAAGCTATTAAAGGCTACGTCAGTAGACACAGCGTGAACAAGGCTCGAGGTAGTTGACAAAAGCGTATAACATTAAATGCGATGCTGTACGGAACACGCAAAGCATTAAATGCACTCAACGGTCATCTTCTCCAATGCCTATAAATATGAAGTTCTGATGTGAAGCAAGGTTAACGATTGTAACGATTCTGCACCAAAACAACTCAAATTAACTTGCTGAAACGCTGTTCAAATTCAAAGCTCAGAATCTTCATCTTCATCAAAGCTCACTACATTGCTGTTGTAATATATTAGTGAGATTAAGCTTAAACGATTAAGAGAAATATCACAGTTTGTGATTATCGCTTTTAAGAAGCATTTGTAATACTCTTAGAATTGATTACATTAAGTTGTAAGGAACTAGAGTGATCGTGTGGATCAGAATACTCTAGGAAGTCTTAGAGGTTATCTAAGCAGGTTGTAACTAGAGTGATCGTGTGGATCAGTAGACTCTAGAAAAGTCTTAGAGGGTATCTAAGCAGTTGTTCCTGGAGTGATCAGTGTGTGATCAGAAGACTCTGGAAGACTTAGTTGCTGACTAAGTGGAGAACCATTGTAATCCGTGCGATTAGTGGATTAAATCCTCAGTTGAGGTAAATCATCTCTGCGGGGGTGGACTGGAGTAGTTTAGTTAACAACGAACCAGGATAAAAATAACTGTGCAATTTATTTTTATCTGTCAAGTTTTTAAAGCTACACTTATTCAAACCCCCCCTTTCTAAGTGTTTTTCTATCCTTCAATTGGCATCAGAGCGCCGGTTCTAAGGTGCAAGCACTTAACCGTGTTTAGAAAAGATTCAGGAAGAGAAAAACGCTTCAGTAAAAGATGGTTGATGAAAGTGAAAAGTCTACACCTGCATCTACATCTGGCTCTGCTGAGCAATACAACGGTAACAATGGTTATACTAGACCGCCGGTATTTGATGGTGAAAACTTTGAATACTGGAAAGATAAACTGGAAAGTTACTTTCTTGGTCTAGATGGTGATCTATGGGATCTTCTGATGGATGGTTACAAACATCCAGTAAATGCCAGAGGCGTAAAGCTGACAAGGCAAGAAATGAATGATGATCAGAAGAAGCTTTTCAGGAATCATCATAAATGCAGAACTGTTTTGCTGAATGCTATCTCTCATGCTGAGTATGAGAAGATATCTAACAGGGAAACGGCCTATGACATATATGAGTCCTTGAAAATGACTCATGAAGGAAATGCTCAAGTCAAGGAGACTAAAGCTCTAGCTTTAATCCAGAAGTATGAAGCCTTCAAGATGGAGGATGATGAAGACATTGAAAAGATGTTTTCAAGATTTCAAACTCTTACTGCTGGATTGAGAGTTCTTGACAAGGGATACACCAAGGCTGATCATGTAAAGAAGATCATCAGAAGCTTACCCAGAAGATGGGGTCCTATGGTGACTGCATTCAAGATTGCAAAGAATCTGAATGAAGTTTCTCTGGAAGAGCTTATCAGTGCCTTGAGAAGTCATGAAATAGAGCTGGACGCAAATGAGCCTCAAAAGAAAGGTAAGTCTATTGCATTAAAATCAAATATCAAGAAATGCACTAACGCTTTTCAGGCTAGAGAAGAAGATCCTGAAGAATCAGAATCTGAAGAAGAAGATGAACTGTCTTTGATCTCCAGAAGGCTAAATCAACTCTGGAAGACCAAGCAAAGGAAGTTCAGAGGCTTCAGAAGTTCAAAGAAATTTGAACGTGGAGAATCTTCTGATGACAGAAGATTTGACAAGAAGAAGGTCATGTGCTATGAATGCAATGAGCCTGGACACTTCAAGAATGAATGTCCAAATCTTCAGAAGGAAAATCCCAAGAAGAAGTTTCATAAGAAGAAAGGTCTTATGGCAACCTGGGATGAGTCAGAAGATGATTCAGACTCTGAAGATGAGCAGGCCAACTGTGCGCTGATGGCGACAGAAGATGACGGATCAGAATCTACATCAGAATCAGATTTTGAAGAGGTATTTTCTGAACTTACTAGAGATGAGTTAGTTTCCGGTCTAACTGAACTTCTGGAACTCAAGTCTCAGATTAGTCTCAAATACAAAAAGCTGAAAAAGCTATTTGAATTTGAAACAAAGAAGCTTGAGTTGGAGAATTCTGAATTAAAAGAAAAACTTTTAAAATTATCCAATAATGTTGGATCTCCTTCTGATTCAGAAAAATCCACTCCTAGTCTAAACCATATTCTGAAAGAATATGATTTAAGTTTCAGGAAGTTCTTATCTAGAAGTATTGGCAGAAGTCAGCTAGCTTCTATGATATATGCTGTGTCTGGAAACAAAAGAGTTGGCATTGGTTTTGAGGGTGAAACCCCATACAAACTTGAACCTGTTGATGAAATGAAATTCACATACAAGCCATTGTATGATCAGTTCAAGTATGGCCACTCCCATGATATTAGGCACACTTCACATGCTCAAAGTTTTCACATAACACACACCAAAAAGCATGTGACACAACCTAGGAAATATCATGAAACTCACATTAAAAATTATCATGCTGTTCCTCCTATTGCTTACAATGTTAAACCCAAGTTCAATCAGAACTTGAGAAAATCTAACAAGAAAGGACCCAAAAAGATGTGGGTACCTAAGGATAAGATTATTCCTATTGCAGATATCCTTGACTGCAAAAAGGACAAAGCACAACATGTCATGGTACCTGGACTCTGGATGCTCACGACACATGACAGGAAGAAGGACTATGTTCCAAGACCTGGTGCTTAAGTCTGGAGGAGAAGTCAAGTTCGGAGGAGATCAGAAGGGCAAGATAATTGGCTCTGGAACTATAAAGTCTGGTAACTCTCCTTCCATTTCTAATGTACTTCTTGTAGAAGGATTAACACATAACCTCTTATCTATCAGTCAATTGAGTGACAATGGTTATGATATAATCTTTAATCAAGAGTCTTGCAAGGCTGTAAATCAGAAGGATGGCTCAATCCTATTTACAGGCAAGAGGAAGAACAACATTTATAAGACAGATCTGCAAGATCTTATGAGTCAGAAGGTGACTTGTCTTATGTCTGTTTCTGAAGAGCAGTGGGTCTGGCACAGAAGATTAGGTCATGCTAGTTTGAGAAAGATTTCTCAGATTAACAAACTGAATCTTGTCAGAGGACTCCCTAATCTGAAATTCAAATCAGATGCTCTTTGTGAAGCATGTCAGAAGGGCAAGTTCTCCAAACCTGCATTCAAGTCCAAGAATGTTGTTTCTACCTCAAGGCCATTAGAACTCCTGCACATTGATCTGTTTGGCCCAGTCAAAACAGCATCTGTCAGAGGGAAGAAATATGGATTAGTCATCGTAGATGATTATAGCCGCTGGACATGGGTAAAATTCTTGAAACACAAGG
The DNA here is from genome assembly GCF_029867415.1 of Vicia villosa. Taxonomy (NCBI): domain Eukaryota; kingdom Viridiplantae; phylum Streptophyta; class Magnoliopsida; order Fabales; family Fabaceae; genus Vicia; species Vicia villosa. The sequence continues at coordinate 99,257,606 of NC_081182.1, forward strand.
ATGAGACTCATTCAGTGTTCTTTGATTTCTGCATTCAGATTCAATCTGAAAAAGAGTGTAAAATCATAAAGGTCAGAAGTGATCATGGTGGTGAATTTGAGAACAGATCCTTTGAAGAATTCTTCAAAGAAAATGGTATTGCCCATGATTTCTCTTGTCCTAGAACTCCACAGCAAAATGGAGTTGTAGAACGAAAGAATAGGACTCTGCAAGAAATGGCCAGAACCATGATCAATGAAACCAATATGGCTAAGCATTTCTGGGCAGAAGCAATAAACATTGCATGCTATATTCAGAATAGAATCTCTATCAGACCTATTCTTAATAAGACTCCTTATGAATTGTGGAAGAATAGAAAGCCCAACATTTCATATTTCCATCCTTTTGGATGTGTATGCTTTATCCTGAACACTAAAGATCATCTTGGTAAGTTTGATTCCAAAGCACAAAAGTGTTTCCTTCTTGGATATTCTGAACGCTCAAAAGGCTACAGAGTATACAATACTGAAACATTGATTGTAGAAGAATCAATCAATATCAGGTTTGATGATAAGCTTGGTTCTGAAAAACCAAAGCAGTTTGATAATTTTGCAGATTGTGATATTGATATATCAGAAGTTGTTGAGCCAAGAAGCAACGCATCAGAAGCAGAGCTTCTCAGAAGCAAAGAATCGGAAGATCAAGTATCAGCTTCTCTGGAGAATTTAAGCATTTCTGAAGAACCATCTGTCAGAAGATCATCCAGGCTCATCTCTGGTCATTCAGAGGATGTCATTCTTGGAAAGAAGGATGATCCAATCAGAACAAGAGCATTCCTTAAGAACAATGCAGATTGTCAATTAGGTCTTGTATCTTTGATCGAGCCAACTTCTGTTGATCATGCTCTAGAAGATCCAGACTGGATAATTGCTATGCAAGAAGAACTGAATCAGTTTACAAGGAATGATGTTTGGGATCTTGTTCCTAGACCAGATGGATTCAATATAATCGGTACAAAATGAGTCTTCAGAAACAAGCCCAGAATTAGAAGATGAGAAATTCTTATATATGGGTATCTTCTGAAATGAAATCTTTTTCTTAAGAAGTTCTGATTAAAATCAAATAGAAATTGTGATTCAGTTATTACTAACGTTTCATTGTCTAAGTTGATTCAGAACCTCTTTTAAAGCAAAACAGCTGTAACTGGCTATCCAGATGGTAAACACGTGTTCACTACTCCTGGACAAGCGTGCGTGCAGTTGAGGGGACGTCTACTTAGGTAACTGTGCAAGTCATGTCTTTTGTCATTATTATCTCTCCTCATGTCACGTAACATTAAATGCTTTTCATCATTAACTCCCTTTCAGTTTTCTTTTTATATTCTTCAAACGTTTCTTTTCCCTCTTATTTTTCTCTCACTTTGCATACAGTTTCTTTTTCGTTCTCTCTCTTTACATTCATATCATAAACCCTAGCAGTTTCAAATATCTGCAAATTCATCATGAATCCATCGTCAAGCTCTGGGAATCAAGATAATGATCGGAAACAAAAGAGAAAGGCAACTGCTGAACCAGAAACCAAACCAAAAAGAGTAAGGATCACCTATGACCCTCTAAAAGTGTATCAACCCCTTGACGGTACCCCTCAATCACCTCCCTCTTCAAAGACCTCCACCACCTCTTCCTCCTCATTCATCCTCTCATAACCACTCTCTTCACCATCTGATATCTCCTCGCCTTCAACCCATCCATCAGATATTTCTTCATCTCTCTCACACCCTTTTCCCACCAGAACACCTAATCCCTATAGTGTTGTTCTTCCCAACTCCAGGTTCACTGTCAACCCTCCAACCCCTACCACTCAATCATATCTGGAGCTTTTACATTCTGATGTAAATGGCTGGTTGGAGATTCTGGGTGCTGCTCACCTTAACCATCTGGATGAGTATGCTACAAGCAACCTTTGGGATACCTTTCGTCAGGATTTTCTGGCTAAGGCTACAGACACTCAGAGAAGGATTATGTCTGAAGCTCCTGGTGTTCGTGGTCTTCGGTTGGAAGTTGGTGAAAGCAGCCATCACCATCTCCTCAGGAACAGAAGTGTTCTTGAAGGGAAGATACCAGCAGATGAGTTGGAAGAAGAAAATCTCTGCAGAGACATCGTGGTGTGGAGACCATGGTTTCCTGTGCTGACTGGAGATTTTCAGTGGCTGTTCAACTGGTTCAGAATGAACCCTTCTGAAAAAGCACCTCACATGGTCTTTCCAGTAGTGGTTTATCCTGCTGAAGTTGCTGGTCCTACTCCTCCAACAAACCTAGCAGCTATTCTTCAAGCATTGGAAGATGGAACTTCTGAGCTGCCTGAACCAGAATATGCTAAGGCTACTTCTGAGTCAGACTCAGATGAGGAAATGGAGGATGCACAAGCTAAAGATCTCCCAGAAGATCACCCTGCTGAGATTGCTGTCCCTTTTGGCAGAAATTCAGGTGCCTCTTCGTCTGGTGAAACCTCAGCTCTGATGGAGACCTTGGAAACTCTTCATCAGAATCAAGCTATGCTGGCTTCTCGTTTGGACGCGCAAGAAGCAGCCAATGCTGAGTTTCGCTCCTTCATGGCAAGGCAAGCTACAAGCACTGACGGGATTCATGATGTTCTGGCGCGGATTTTGCGTAGGCTAGGATCTTAGTCCTTTGGTCTTAGTAGTTTTTCTTTCCTTGTTGCATCTGCTTTTCCTGCATTCCTCTCCTGTAATCCTTCTTGCTGGTTATCAATGAAAAGTTTCCTTATTTTACATTCCAGTGATTTTATTTGTCGTTTTATTCATCTGAATCTTTTTGAAATATTCTTTTTGATGTAATGACAAAAAGGGGGAGAAGATAAATGATAAATGATTTGATTAATCTATCAGTTGCTGGGTAAAGCTCCCACACAGTTACTAACAAGAACTGCAAGTTCTATATGGTTTAAGTGTTTTTGCAGGTATAAAGAAGTGAAGAGAATCTTCAAAGCAAACACAAGAAGCAAAACCATGGAAACTGAAGCAAGCCGAGTGCTGTCAAGCTTCAGAAATCAGAAGCACTGATAATAGAATTTGATCCATATTTGACTATTTGATCTGACAAAATTCTATTTGCTCTGATACATTATTTTAGCCTATATGGCTCTGATACATATCATGTGTTCTAATATACATTTTATGTTCTGACTCGTTCATGCTGACTTTTGTCGTTTAGTTTTTGTTCTGTAACATTTCAGGATGTAGAGATGCTCAGATGATGCTCTGGTGCATTCAACAATGTTCTGATACAAATCTAGCATGAAGTGATGTTGGTAGAAATTCAAAGCTCTGAAGCTATCCGAGGGAAGCAGAAATCAGAAGCTGTGAAGGTTCTAAAGATCCAGAAAACTCAAGTTCTGAAGCTGTCCTAAATGGAAGCAGAAATCAGAAGCTGTGAATGTTCAGAAGATCAAAGAAATTCAAGTTCTGAAGCTGTCCTAGATGGAAGCAGAAGTCAGAAGCTGTGAATGTTCAGAAGATCAAAGAAATTCAAGTTCTGAAGCTGTCCTAGATGGAAGCAGGAATCAGAAGCTGTGAGTGTTCTAGGGATCTAAGGAAATTCTAGTTCTGAAGCTGTCCAATGGAAGCAGAAGTCAGAAGCTAGGAATTCTCTGAAGACAAGAAGCTTATATGATCGTCTCTACCGAAATAATCAGGGAAGTCTTTTATTAAAGTTCTTCGAGTATTTATTTCAGGGGGAGATTATTTATCTCAGGGGGAGATTGTTAATCTCAGGGGGAGACATATTCATATGCTTATGCTATAGCTGTGTAATTTGTCTTTTGCCGTCTGCTCTTTCTGATCGCAAATTCATATCATTTATATATGTTTTTGTCATCATCAAAAAGGGGGAGATTGTTAGAACAAGATTTGTTCTGATCAATTATCTTAGTTTTGATGATAACAATAATATGAATTTTGCTTAAGATAATATGGTACTCTAATCCAATGCAATTTCCTTTTCAGGAAATATATAAAGAGTACGCATAATTCAGCGCTCAGAAGCTTTGTCTCAAAGGGTTCAGCATGCAACATCAGAACATGGTCTGGCAAGACATCAGAAGATGGTCGAAGCAGAATCAGAACATGGGTCTATGGAAGCATCAGAAGAACAAGAGAACAGAAGCACTGAAGTTCTGATGGTATCACGCTCAGAAGCACTTCAAGGTCAGAAGATCAGAAGATGCTTTGCACCAAGCTGTTTGACTCTGATGATATTCAAACGTTGTATTCACAAACATCAGATCAGAAGGAAGTACAAGTGGCAAGCTACGCTGACTGACAAAAGGAACGTTAAAAGCTATTAAAGGCTACGTCAGTAGACACAGCGTGAACAAGGCTCGAGGTAGTTGACAAAAGCGTATAACATTAAATGCGATGCTGTACGGAACACGCAAAGCATTAAATGCACTCAACGGTCATCTTCTCCAACGCCTATAAATATGAAGTTCTGATGTGAAGCAAGGTTAACGATTGTAACGATTCTGCACCAAAACAACTCAAATTAACTTGCTGAAACGCTGTTCAAATTCAAAGCTCAGAATCTTCATCTTCATCAAAGCTCACTACATTGCTGTTGTAATATATTAGTGAGATTAAGCTTAAACGATTAAGAGAAATATCACAGTTTGTGATTATCGCTTTTAAGAAGCATTTGTAATACTCTTAGAATTGATTACATTAAGTTGTAAGGAACTAGAGTGATCGTGTGGATCAGAATACTCTAGGAAGTCTTAGAGGTTATCTAAGCAGGTTGTAACTAGAGTGATCGTGTGGATCAGTAGACTCTAGAAAAGTCTTAGAGGGTATCTAAGCAGTTGTTCCTGGAGTGATCAGTGTGTGATCAGAAGACTCTGGAAGACTTAGTTGCTGACTAAGTGGAGAACCATTGTAATCCGTGCGATTAGTGGATTAAATCCTCAGTTGAGGTAAATCATCTCTGCGGGGGTGGACTGGAGTAGTTTAGTTAACAACGAACCAGGATAAAAATAACTGTGCAATTTATTTTTATCTGTCAAGTTTTTAAAGCTACACTTATTCAAACCCCCCCTTTCTAAGTGTTTTTCTATCCTTCAGATACCTCTCAAAACAAAACTCATGTTCTCTCCCCAGTCTTCGAAGATGCTAGGCCAATCGCCACCATATTGCCTAATTAACCAGTCGACGAAAGCCAATCCACTGACGAATCCCCACCTACTCACCAAGACAAAAATTTGGAGGAAGATCACCCATTCTCAGGCAGCGACAATGTGAACCTACAACCACATGACAACGAAGATACTGCATCGGAGCAAGATGCTATGGAGGAGACTTCTAAACCAGAAAAACAAGATCCTCAAGGAACTTCGACTCTTGATACAGAAGCCATTCCTGGGACAACTTCGACGCTTGCCCCTGCGAAGCCTACTCCTTCGGAGCTGGAACAACTTAAGCAAACTGATCCTCTTAGTTTCCTAAAGGCTATCATGAATGTGAATACTTCTTCGCCTTCGGAACTTGATGTCTCTCCAGCTGTGACTGTAGAATCTAGTGACAAGGAAGATATTCCTAGCCTCCTTCGACAAATAAAAGAGAGATTCTTTGGGGTCAATCTTGTGGATGTTCTCAGCCGGGAACCTATTAAGAGTCACAACTTAAATCAACTTTTAAAGAAAGTAGATTTGCTTCAAGTCTCCACAAAAGTTTCAGAGGTAATTGTTCTGCTAGGTTCTCTAATTGACCAACTCCAGGCCAACATTCTTCGAAAGCAAAATGTCGAAAAAGAGCTATCTGAGACAATGGCCTCTCATGACTCTTCATGGAATTCTGCTGTGGATGCAACGAAACAAGGTGAGGCCCTCAAGCTTAAGCATTCAGAAAATCAGAAGGCTTTTGATGATTATGAGAAGAACATCAACTCCTGGAAACAAGAGATAAAGGTACTCGAGGACAAGATAAAGGAAGCTGAACGTTGTCAGGCAGCCATACAAAAATCCAACCAACAGGATTTGCTCGAAGTGGTGCAGTCGGGGATTAAACATTTCGAGACTGCACAGAAATTAGTGCCAGAGATCGAAAGATTGAAGAAACAACGGGTACTAATTGAGCTTCGTATGTCTTCGTGGGAAACTCAATACTTGAAGATCAAAAACAATCTCCCTGAGGATTTTAACTAGCTGTTTCCAATCCTGTAACTTGTTGCATTTTCGTTTTGTAATCGAAGCTTTTGTAGAAACATCTATTCGTATGCTTGACTTCTATTTTCTTCGTTTATATCTACAATGTTCGCCAGCACTATTTTAGCGAATCTTTCAATTTCTGCCAAAATATATCTTTAGATTTTCTACAGTGCTTTTATTTAATGCAACGTATAGACCCTGAACATCCTTCGCAGCATCCTTGCCTCTAGACTTGACGTTTCCACTTCTCTAGCCATAATCATTATTGAACAGTGACGTCACTTTCTTCAAAACGTCAATTTAAAACGTGCGTGCATCAGTTTCATGATTACTTCTCAACTTCCAAGGGCGGGAAACGGCGGAAGCCATAACTTCTCTCTTTGGAAAACCAAACGCAGTCCAATCAATCATTAACAATTTAAAACCACCCTTCAGTATCCCCAGTCTATATAAAGGGTCTAATATTGCCTTCATTTCTTCATTCATGCGCTTTCTCTCCAAACTAAACACAGAAAAAGAAAACACACAAGTTCTTTCTCAAAAACCTTTCTTTTCCTTGCAATGGCTGAACCTCTTTCCTTTAATAACATCAAAGCCCTCATCAAGAACGAGTTCAGACTTTCTGAGGATGAACTTGTTCGTAACTTCATCAACATCGAAACCCTCTTTGTCAATCAAGAACTGGACTTCTATTTTGAAGAAGTCTTGGAGGGTGTTATCTACCCCAACATGTTGGCAGAATTCTGGATGAATGCGTCCCTACGCTAAGATCCTGAAGGTAGGACCACCATTGATTCTGATATTCGACATGCTCGTCTTAGCATCACTCCCACCACTATTTCCAACCTAATGAGATGCAATAACTCTGGGGAAACTTTTGATGACAACAGTTTCAACATGACTACTCATCTCATGTTGAGAACTCTTATGGATAACGACCGCTTCAGTGCCAAAGTTATCAGGATCTGGCACCAGATGCTCGTGGGAAACTTTCAACCTCGAAGGATTGATGAAAACAACATCATGGTTGAAGACTTGGAGTTTATCCTCTGTGGTCTTCGAGGGAAGAAAATTAACATTCCTTTGATGATCTTTAAAGGACTTGTTAAGGCTGTCTCTATTGGTGTCAACCGTCAAGGGAGTGTGACCTGTCTTCCATACGGGAGACTCCTCAGTTACATTTTCCTTAGGAAAGGTGTAGTGAAGAGGATGCGCAATTCTGGAGCCATGGATCTGTTCGAAGCTGAACCCTCGCCTGTGCTGTCCTTGGAAGGTTTAGACCAAACGATTAACTAGCAAGTATTTACCTTAGGTTTTTTATGCTTTCTTTTTCTTTTGTAATCTCAGATCCTGTTCTTTGGATCCTTTTGTAATGCACGTACTCCTATGTTTTGAATGAAAAATATTTTGGTGTCTCTTTAGACTCTTTTCCTTCCATTTAACAATCTATTCTGATTGTAAAGCCATTTTGATCAATGTGACATATATGTTTTGACACATGCCTGACCATTTTGGCTTTCGTAGTACCCTGAGTATCTACGTTTTTGCAATCTTTACTTCGTACATACTTGGTTTATATCTCTTCAAATATTTCCCGTTTACTCTTAAGATCCTACGATCTTCTGCTAACTCTTCAATTTCGTAAGCATTGTTCGAAAATACTTTTAAGATTCGAAAGGGTCCTTCCCAATGTGGGGACCATTTACCAAGTGCCTGATTCTTTCGATCTATAGGTAAAATAACTTTCCAAACTAAGTCATTATTAACAAAAGTTTTACCTTTCACCTTTTTGTTGTATGCTCTGGACACTCTTTCCTTTTGCCTTTTTATCATTTCCAGTGCTCGAAGTCTGTCTTCGTCCAAATCTACTAACTCATTCATCATTAACTCCCAGTACACGTTGGGAGGAATGCCTGCTTGTCTTTGTATTCTTACCGATTGCAAATATATCTCAATTGGGAGTACTGCATTATGTCCAAACGTCAACTGGAAAGGAGTTGTATTTGTAGCTTCTTTTGGAGATGTTCGACAAGCCCAGAGTGCTTGATCTAAAGTCTTATGCCAGTTCTTGGGTTTCTTTCCCACATGTTTCTTAATAAGGCCAATTATTATTTTGTTTGCTGCTTCAACCTGTCCATTTGCTTGAGCGTAGTAAGGTGTAGAAGTAAATAACTTGAAACCTATTTCTCTGGCAAAGTCTTGCATTTTTCGTCCAGTAAAGACTGATCCCTGATCGGTTGTTATACTTTCTGGGATTCCAAACCTATATATAATATGTTTCTGAATAAACTCAATCACAGCCTCTTGATCCACATTTTCCAGTGGTATTGCTTCGACCCATTTTGTGAAATAGTCTATTCCTACCAAAATGTACCTTTGACCTTTAGATGACTTGGGGTGAATTTCTCCAATCAAATCTAATGCCCATCCCCTAAAAGGCCACGGTTTTACTATCGTACTTAATTCGTTTGCTGGAGCGTGTTGGATACCTGCATGTTCTTGGCACTCTTGGCACCCTTTCGCAAACTCTATGCAATCTTTTAACATCGAAGGCCAATACATCCCATAACGAAACAAGAGCCATTTCATTTTGTGCCCTGCTTGATGTGCACCACATGCCCCACTATGTACGTTCGACAGAGCCAAGTATGCTTCTGCTTCACCCAAGCATTTCAACAATACCCCTTCAGGAGTTTTCTTGAACAATTCATTTCCCATCAGGAAATATGACAAGGCTCTATACTTGATTTTCCTGTCTGTATCCGTCGAAGGATTTTTCAGATAGTTAATAATTGGACTCCTCCAATCTGTGTCTGCCAACGAGTCTATATTTAGTACTTCGAATTCTTCTTTGTTGGCATAACCCAATTGTGAGTTCTCTAGATCACTTGGAGAAAGTTTAGTAGACATTGCTCTTCCTCTTACTTCAATCAATTCCTCCAACTTTTCTTTTGATACTTTATATCCTGAAGCTAATTGTGCCAAGTCGTTTGCTTCCTGGTTATTCACCCTTGATACGTGTTTTAATTCCACATATTCGAATTTCTTGAGTAGCCTATTTGCAATGACAAAATACATGATCAAATTCTCTTTGATGCACTTGTACTCCTTTGTCAATTGTTTGATGACCAATTCGGAGTCTCCTTTAATTTCGACTCTGGTTGCCCCCAATTCTAACAAAGCCTCAAGTCCAGCAATTAATGCTTCGTATTCAGCTTCATTGTTGGAGCATAATGGACCTTCGATTTTATACTTGAGCTTTGTTGGAATTCCATCAGGAGAAATTATCAACATTCCAACTCCAGTACCCTCTCTATGTCCAAGGTTTTAAGTCCACATAATGCTGATGATTCTCAACCACCGCATGGTCGACAATGAAGTCTGACACAATTTGACCTTTCATTGCCTTGAGAGGCTGAAATATTAATGAATATTCAGTAAGGGCCAAAGCCCACTTGCCAATTCGACTATGTAGTATTGGCTTAGATAACATATGTTTAATAACATCACAATGAGATGAAACGTAAACATCAACTGGCTTTATATAATACTTAAGTTTGATACAGGAGAAATACAAGCAAAGGCAGAGCTTTTCTATGTTAGTATATCTAGTCTCTGCATCATTGAGTACTCTACTTAAGTAATAAATGGCTCTTTCGATGCCATTCTCATCTTCTTGTGCCAGCATGCTGCCTATTGTTTTATCTGACGCTGAAATGTATAGGCGCATGTGCTTCTTCCCATTTGGGGGAGATAGAATTGGTGGACCAGTCAAGTATTGCTTTATCTGATCGAAAGCTTCTTGATGTTCAGCACGCCATTCAAATTTTCCTTGCTTAAGCCGTAGTAGAGGTGAGAAAGCTTGCGTGCGTCCACTCAAGTTAGAGATAAATCTCCTTAAGAAATTTATCTTACCCAATAATGATTGTAGTTCTTTCTTCGTGGATGGAGACTTGGTTTCCATAATGGCTTTTGTCTTGTTCTGGTTAATTTCTATCCCTTTTTTGTGGACTACGAAACCCAAGAAATCACCTGCCTGCATAAAGAAAGCACATTTGAGGGGGTTCATCTTCAAGCCATATTTCCTCATTCTTTCGAATGATTGGCTCAGATGATCGAGATGACTCATACCCGAGGTAGATTTTACCACAATGTCATCTATATATACTTGCATGAATGTTTCTATAAAGTCATGAAATATAGAATTCATTGCTCTTTGATAAGTTGCCCCAGCGTTTTTCAAACCAAAAGGCATCACAACCCATTCGTAAGTGCCTATTGCCCCTGGGCAACGAAATGCTGTTTTGGATACATCATCTTCTGCTATAAAGATTTGATTGCATCCCGAATATCCATCCAACATGCTCAAATACTCAAAACCTGCGGCTGAGTCTACTAGCACTTCTGCTACAGGCATGGGATACTCGTCTTTAGGAGTAGCTGCATTAAGGTCACGAAAGTCTATGCATACTCTTAATGAGCCATTCTTTTTAATTACAGGTACTATATTAGCAATCCATTCAACATACCTTGTAGTTTGGATAAATTTGCAACGCAAGAGCCTTTCGACCTCTGCTTTAATCTTCGAGTGAATCTCTGGCGCGAATCTTCTGGGAGTTTGCTTTATAGGCTTCTTCCCTTCTTTTATTGGTAATTTTAATTCGACTAAGTCTCTTCCTAGACCAGGCATCTCATCATAATCCCAAGCAAAACAATCCCTGTTTTCTTTCAGCATTTTGATGACCGTTTCTTTTAATTCTGGTTCTAGTTTCGCGCTGATATATGTTATCCTTTTTTGATCATTGTCTCCAAGATTTACTTCTTCAAGTGGATCTTGGGCCAACATCTTTATGTTCGACGCCATTGGGTCTTTTTCGAATCCCAAAGGTTCCTCGTCGTATATTGCATCTAACCTTTGATTTGGTTCTTCTCTTATGATCTCTTCGTCTGGAGCCGTGTCTTCAAAGAGTTTGAAACTCGTACGTATCTCCAATTCTGTTATTCCTTCTTTGGTTAGAACTGCATCTATCTTTGTATTTGATAGTTCGGCTTCGAGAGCCGCCTTCCTTTTGTTCTCGGCCACATAGGCCGAAATCTTTTCGAAGAACGAAGACTCAGACATGATTAATGTCATCGTCCCAGCCTGTTGGCCGTACTGTTGGATAATTCTCCAATGGTGATGTATCTGCTGGACCATCCATGATCTCTCTATCCCATTGGAATCCATTTGGGTGTAAAGTTAAATAGTACAATGCATTTTTATTTGGGGTATACATCTCTTCTGCAGCATGACAAGGGCCTATGTTTGCCAGGTTCCTATCGAAGTTGGTTTTATTCACCTGGTTGACTTCAGCCATATAGTAACTCTGATCGCCTTCGATATTCTCCACTATACCATCTTCCCTCCAAATTGTCACCCTCTGATGCATTGTTGAGGGCACAGCTGCTACCCCATGAATCCATTCCCTACCAAGCAAAAGGTTGTAGTTTGCTTTTGCTGGTATAACCATGAACATAGTTGGCCTGGTAACTGAGCCTACTGTCAAATTGACCTGAACGACTCCCAGTGTTTGTCCTATTTTGCCTTCGTAGTTAGATAAAACCATGTTATGTGGCCTTATATCCGTATCGAACATACCAATTCTCTTTAGCATGTATTGAGGCATTAGGTTCACTGCTGCTCCCCCATCAACTAGGACTTTATTAATGCCAACATTCTCAATCTTAGCCCTGATATAGAGTGGCTTCAAATGATTTCGCATACCCTCATCAGGCCTTTCGAAGAAAGCATTCTGTTCTTCAACTGCACCATTATTCAGCACATAGTAACACACAGGTCTGTGTTTTGCCATTTCTTCGATATCAGCCTCTTCACAGTCTTCCACTTCAGTTTCCTGATTAAACTCGTGAGGGAGTACGGATACAACATTGCAATTCAAGTTTATAGATGACACTCCATCAAAATCAAAATCATTTGTCATTCTATCCTCTTCTTTGCAGGAATTTGAACGCATCTTTTCTTCTTCGTCCAAGAGTTTTTCAGCTTCGAATAATCTGCGTTCCACCGGAGGTTTGTTTGACTTTGCCCCCTGGTGTGGGACTTGGTTGCTACTAGATTCTCCAGTTTCTCTTGGCCTGTATTCCTTCTGATCCTTTTTTATTCTCTGATGCCTTCTCCACTGGGACCGAGACATAGGATTTTTTCCTTTATAATTCTCCAATCGATACGCCTCTCGATTTGGTCTTTGAAATTGTTTCCTATATGCCATTGTAGTTCTCCCTCCTTGGTCCCAACTTCGCCATTTGTTGGTTCTTGCATCAGCTTGCACCCACCTATCCCTGGGTGCATCTGCAGGGATTTTGAATGTTACCCTTCGAGCTCTGAGGTGTGGGCTATCAGGCCTCTTTGTTGGAGTCCATATGTCGAAACCGTACAGGTTAGGACGCAACCCCTGAGTTTCTCGACTCATGTAGCAGTACACACGTTCGAATGATCGTGCTAGCATTTCATCATAGACTGCCCCACATCTGGGGCACAGAGCAACTTCAGTGTTTCCTTTGTGGCATCTGACCAAAAATCCTACTAAGCTTTCCTCCATCCTTGGGTACAGTTGTAGTAGGGGATTTGGCTCTCTTCCTGGGTGTTCCCATCTTTCACGTCGAGCCCTTTCGAAGTTGGCTTCGACCCTTTGATTCAGCATGATCGAACACCTTGGACACATCCATTGTTTACCACCATTTCTCTCATGGCAATTCCAGAGGTAGTCTTTGAGGCTCTCAGTTTTTGGAGGAACTTTGATGCCCCCATTTTGCCTCGTCAGCCATGTCTCTAGTTCGCCAAACTCAGACACTGGGCGTCTGGCGCTGACCATGTTAACCACTGCTGGAGGAACTTCAGAGATTTGGATTTTCTGGAGTTTCATCCTGAGGTCTTCAGTGGCCTCACTGTTTTCTTCCTTCGATGCTTCAGTTATCTCTGTCTTGGAAGATTCTTCAACATCAGTATTGAAGAATATGTCACCATTTAGGCTTTCAGTAGCCTGCTTTCCATTGAACATTGTTTTAGTTTCCACAACTTCGACTTCAGATGCCTCCACCATGTTGATATCTTCTACCTCACAGAGGCTAGCGTCAGCAATGTTCAGGGGATTGGTATCGACCCTCATGTGACTCTTGGTCTTGTCAGCAAACTTCAACCTTCCATCATTGATAGCATTTTGAATTAGATCCCTGAAAAGAAAACATTGAGAAGTTTTATGGCCTAAAAAACCATGATATTTACAAAAACCTCTTTTCTTCCGTTGTTCCAACGGAGGAATTTTGGAATTTGGAGGTAGTATCATTTGGCCATCTTTTACCAGTAAATCAAATATTTCATCACACTTGGTAACGTCGAATGTATAAGTTTTCTTAGGGAACCTATCATTCTTATCGTTTTCTACTGGGTTTTTTCCATTTGCAGGATTTAGCAATTTGCAGGCATAAGGTGGCGCTTCTTTTAACTCAGCCAAGTCTATTTCGACTTCTTCAGGGCTATATGAGTCATTGAAAGACTCATCATCAGCGTCCTCGGCTTCGACGTACGCTACCCTTTCCTTCTTATAACTTTTATTTGCCCTAACTTTTTCTGCCTTCAGACGTTCGACCTGTCGAACCCTGTCTGCTAATTGGGCCATGTCCCTAAGGTATTGGGTATCTAGTTTCTTTCTTATTGAATAATCTAGACCACCCGCAGCCATCTCGACAAGTTCATGCTCTGGGACTGTTGTAAAACACCTTGATTTCAACAGACGGAACCTATTCAAGTAGTCATCAATTGTTTTTGTGAATTTTCTCTTAATACTGGCCAATTCTTTCAAACTTATCTTAGTTTGGCCCATATAGAATTGCTCATGGAACAGCCTTTCTAAGTATGCCCACGCATCTATCGAATTTGGTGGCAAAGTAGTAAACCAAATGAAGGCATTCTTTGTCAGCGAACTAGGGAAATATTTGATCCTTAAATCCTCGTTTCCCGCTAAGTCTCCTGCTTCTGTCAAATATCTAGCAATATGTTCCACCGTTGACTCATTAGTTTCGCCTGAAAATTTTGTAAATTTGGGTACCTTAGTGCCCCTAGGCAATTATGTCTGCATGACATAATCTGATATAGGGGATGTATAATTTGGACGTCTAAGTCCAGTACTAAGGCCATTATTGGCCATAACCCTTTCTATCATGGCAGTTAAGTTATTTTCTGTAGCCAGATTTTCTCTTCTGACTCTTTGGACAACCTCATCTGGGTGTTCGTTCCTACTCACAACCCTTAATCTGGGTCGCTCTTCCTCTGTTTCCTGTCGAACGGGGACGGTTCTTTGATTTGAAGCCTCTAAGTTAATTACTGGAGTTCCTTCGATCGTCTCTGTTCTTCGTGAGGGGCCTACATCCCTAGTGGCTGTCCTAGATAACGGAACTATATCTTGTACACGTTCCATAATGGGCCTCTCTTCTTGATTCGAAGGCTATTTATCTTTCCTTCTAGGTGGTGTTACTCCCATGAACTCTGCCATTCTATTCATTTGAGATGATATCTTTTGGAAAGTCTCCACGTTTTCCCTATTTGTAGTAGCAATATTTGTCACTAGTGGGTTTAAAATTGAAGTCAATTCTCTGGCCAAAGCCCCTAGCATATCATGGTTGCTTGCATCCATTTCTTGTCGAAATGCTGCTTGGTTATTTGTGGTAAAGTGGGGCATCTGGGTAGAAAAACTAGTGTTGTGTGCACTTCGACCCACTGAACTAACATTCGGTGAAAATGTCGCATTGTTAGTTGGGGCATATATAGGTCCTGCCCCTCGTACGCCTGTTCCATATTGGTATGGCATTCCATATGGATTATTTGGTCTCCATTCGAAAGCGGAATTCGTGCCTTGACCAAACAAATTGTTTGCAGCATTTGTCGAGGAAAACGGTACGTCCTCTGCACTTGTGGATGAGGGTGCGGTTGTCGACACTGAAACTGGAATAGTCCCTGAGGGTCCTGTATTATTTTCAGGCATAGCCTGGGAATTATCTGCAGGTCTCGATCCATTTGGACCCGTTGTATCCCGTGTTCCTTGAGTGGAAGTCGAATTTGCCGCTCCTGATCCTGAACCTTGTGGGGGATCTTGATCACCCCCTGCACTGGCCGTAACGACCATTTTCTTGTTGTACCTTCGTTTGGGAATCGGTTGTGCACTGTTCGTTAATTTACCGTTCCTAAGGTTCATACAAGGTCTTGATATTGTCTAGACAAAAATAAAGCAATTGATTAAAACAATCCGCTTGACACTGTCCCACTTGGCGTGCCAATTTGTTTACGGTGATTTCCGGTAAACAACCGCTAGTCTTCTAAACTATAATAAATATGATTTGGTTACTCGCAGGATCGACTAGATTGATCCTAGGACACATAGTCAAAAAGATTGTTATCAATGTTCATTTGAACCATATTCATGATTCGTCTTCTTCAATAAGCATTGTTCGATTAAAGAACAAGTAATCTTGATAATCACTTTGTTATATGTAAGTATGATTTCAATGAAAAGATAAGTAACATAACATATGAAACTAAAAGGACTGTTAAAACGTAAAGAATCTTAGAATGCAGAAACGTTAAAGACTTTGAAAGTAAATAACATGAAAGTAATTCGAAAGTAAATGACATTAAAGTAAAGATACAGAAATGTAAATGGCAAGAAGTAAATGGAATGCAGTAATTCTGAAAGATATTTGAAAACGAAAGATAATACACATGTATTAAAGTGGTGGTGTCATACGTACATTTTCTCAGCGAACTCTTTCTCTTAACACTTGATACTTGAGTAAATATGTGAGTGATTTGTACAAAATGAACACACAGAATCCTAACATTAAGACTCCTATTTATACTAGTTTCGACCTTAACGGTCCTACACTAATCTGCTGCCACGTCTCTCATAAGAACTTCCAGCGACGCCATCTGTTACTTGGACAGTTACGAAACCGTCTTCGAATTTCAAATCTTCCCGCCTGAGTCCGTCTTCGACGCGTGGCAGTGTATTAAAAACACTACGAAAACACGCTAAGTAGTAATACTTGAATATATTTTATAAATTTTGTCTAAGTCCCCGAAGACACATACTTTCACTAGCTTTCAGTATTCATTATCTTCATAACGAACTTAGAAATCTTTATTCTCGAAGCATGGCCATCAGTAGCCATTCTTTTATTTTTAAGGGATGGCCATCAGTAACCATCTTTCCTTCGATTTTCCACTTCTTCGAAGGACAAATATTACAAGACGAAATCTTCAGCTAACACATGATAGGGATGATCGAACCGAAAACCTCTAACGGGCACCGACTCATATTGGTCACCATAGATTATTTCACTAAATGGGTTGAAGTTGCTTCCTACACCAACGTGACAAGACAAGTGGTCACCTGGTTTATCAAGCATAACATCATATGTCGGTATGGGGTTCCAAACAGGATTATCACCGACAATGGGTCGAATCTAAACAACAACATGATGAGGGAGATGTGCGAGGAGTTCAAGATCGAGCACCACAATTCTTCACCATACAGGCCTAAGATGAATGGCGCTGTTGAAGCTGCAAACAAGAATATCAAAAAGATAGTACAAAAGATGGTGAAAACATACAAGGATTGGCACGAAATGCTTCCCTTCGCCCTACACGGTTACAGAACCTTGGTGCGCACATCCACAGGAGCAACACCATTCTCTTTGGTTTACGGTATGGAAGCGGTCCTCCCGATCGAAGTGGAGATTCCTTCATTAAGGGTCCTGGCTGACACAAAGTTAGAAGAATCGGAATGGGTAAAAACTCGTTTTGATCAGCTTAATCTTGTTGAAGAAAAGCGACTGACGGCTTTGTGTCACGGGCAACTCTATCAGAAAAGGATGAAAAAGGCGTTCGATAAAAAGGTCCATCCTCGAACTTACAAAGAAGGTGATATTGTCCTCAAGAAAATTCTACTACCTCGACTTGACGCACGAGGGAAATGGACACCTAACTACGAAGGTCCATATGTTGTAAAAACGGTATTCTCAGGAGGAGCATTAGTTCTCACTACAATGGATGGGGACGAGCTACCGCACCCAATCAATTCGGATGCGGTCCAGAAGTATTACGCCTAGCAAAGGCAGGATTACATGCTATAAGCCAAAGGAAAACTACGAAGGATAAGGATTCGTGCAATCATCTACTTCTGAGGTCAAAGGATTATTGGGACCCTCGATAACAAAGGAGCAACGACAGTATTAATATCATTTCTATTTGTCATTTTATTTTCTCGCATTTTTGTACACTCACCAATTCAAGGCAATATCAATAAAAGTTTTCTTTTCTTGCATACTACGCTTTCTCTCATTTCAATATCATTTGCAAAGGATAAATTACTTTCATAAGATTTAACTTGGATTTAATATGAGAAACTTACAAACTTTCAATACAAAAGCAATAGGGTAAAACTACGAAATCTCCGGAGGGCAATATACGCCTTACGTTGCGATCATTCTGATCTACCACAACTCTTTCGCAAAGGATAATATCAATGGATCATTCAAATACAATTCGAACTAGGATTCACAAACATTTCAAAAGGGGTTAAACAAAGGCAATGGGTAATGAGGAGATAAGGCGTTGGGGTTATCATACATACTCATTTGCATACACGCAATATTTACATATGTAAACATTAATACATCTACATTATACAAACAACAGGAGCATATGCATACGCATGATGCATACACATTTACAAAACAATCTTCTATACAGGTAAATTTGTCCGAACTAGGGCCAATGACTCCTAATGGTGCAGGTGAACTTGTCCGAACCAGGGTAAGTGATCCTAATGATGCAGGTGAACTTGTCCGAACCAGGGCAAGTGATCCTAATGGTGCAGGTGAAATTTGTCCGAACCAGGGCAAATAATCCTAATGGTGTAGGTGAGCTTGTCAGAACTATGACAAGTAATCCTAATGGTGCAGGAGAGCTTGTTAGAACTATGACAAGTAATCCTAATGGTGCAGGTGAAATTTGTCCGAATCAGGGCAAATGATCCTAACGGTGCAGGTGAAATTGTCCGAATCAGGACAAAAGATCCTATTGGTGCAGGTGAGCTTGCTAGAGTCATAGCAAGTGATCCTTTTGGGGTTCACAAACTACGGAAACTTACTAGAACTATAGTAAGTGGGGTTCACAAACTGCGGAAGCTTGCTAGCAATATAGCAAGCTGATCACACAACTAACTGCAAGTCCTCGCTATGTAAGACTCAAGCTATAGCAGGACAATTCTTTTTTCTCACACTTAAGCACGAGGTAAATTCAGGGGTCTTCCAGTATTTAATAACTCTTCAATTCGAAAAGCGTGAGACCTGCGTATTCTCACGCCATTCAATCCAAGGTAATTAAATAGGGGCAGCTGTCATACCCCAGAATTTATCCGTTATAATTCACATCTTTTAATTTATTAAGGGTGTTAAAAATTAAGAGCCATAGGGTTTAATATATCTATTATTAAACTCGATCTCTTATAAAATTCCCTTATAACTCGGTTAAAATAAAATGGAGGTGTGAGTAGCAAGTATTTGGGATCCAATTAACACTTGGCCCATTCATAAATTACTTCTTGAAAAGATAAGGGGGTGTGTTTTAAGGAATAAAAACATTTGGGCCCAATTTGAGTAATAGGCCCATTCAGATTCTTTAGAGCTTTTTATAAATATTAATTTTTTTTCTTTCTTCTAAAACAAGTTAGTATTTATTTAAAGTTTTTGTCAAATCTAAATAAATATGTTAATATTAAAATTAATCGTTTTAATTAGGGTTCATTTTAAATTTAATTAAGTTGTTTTATCATTAGTGTCAACTATTAGGATTATCTTGTTATTATTGGGTTATTATTATTAAGAGTGTGTTGTTAATTAACCAGTTATGTTGTTAATATAGTTAATTGGGTGAAAGGGCAAATGGATCAAGAAAGGTCCGGGTAATAGTGTTGGGCCATGGATCCAGTCACTGGGCCGGTTAACTGGTGGACCAGGGTGTTAGACCGGGTCAATTTGACCCGGGTCCTGTTCATCATCTCCCACATTCTCCCAATCTGCGCAGCCACACCAACGAAACCCTAGTTCGTTCTTCAACCCAGGCCCAAGCTAATGAATCTTCAATCGAATCCAAAGAACAATCTCAGCAAATCAAATCTTAATTAAAATAGAATCACATAAAGCCAAATCAAATAACAATTGAACAGAAACGAAAATATTTTATTAAATGAATCCAATATTACATTGAATCAAATCTGCAAAACGAATCAAATCAAAACCTAAATCTAATATAAGTTTTCCTAACCTTAATCGAACCCTAAGTCTATAATAGAAAATAAAAGAACATAAGAAGGGGTTGGAAATTTTAGCCAAAAAAATCCTTGCGCCGCCGCGAACGAAACTGGTTAACACCTGGATCTTCATCTTCAATCACCTGCGAATACGAAAGAAGAAGGGGATTAGAAGAAATAGATAAGGAGATAGAAGGGAAGAAAAAAATGAGTCCATTATGGAGAAAAGATATTGAAATTCTTAAAAAAAAAACCCGACATCGATCTTAAGACACTACAAGAATAACTGCAATTTGCCAGGGGCTAAACCCCTCACTAAAGGCAAAAACCCCTCACAAATGCACAATTTGCAAGGGGACAACTCCCCTAGCAAAACAGGGGGTCGCAAATCCATTACCGAGGGGCTTTAAACTTCGCTAAATTGCTTGGGGATTAGCCCCTCGTAAAATGCAGGACATAATTTTCTCCTCTGCAGCCTACAGATGTAGGCACCAGGTAGCAGTCTGCAAGGGGGCAGACTGCGTCAGATATTTTGCTTGGGGATTAGCCCCTCGCAAAATGCAGGACATATTTTTCTTTTTTCTTGGGGATTAGCCCCTCGCAAATTGTTTTTCATATGAAAAAAAATATAATTTACAAATTCATACCTAATAATTAAAATATATATAATCATAATATAATTTAAATTAAATATATATATATAATAATGTGTGATAACCCCATAAAAGTCGTAAATATGTGTGATAACCCCATAAAAGTCGTCTTCACCACCCTCTGTAACTCCTTTTACGACTACACCACTATTTACGGTTTTCTTCCCTACACTCCATTCCTCAGTGTGAAATTTGTAACTGTTTACAAACTATGTGTGTCATTCATTTACACGTTGACTAAGGCCTTCAGACAAATTTCGCAAATGTATTAAGTCAGGACTTGGTGTAACAATACAGGATAATTGCTGCTTAAACCATGTTGGAAAATAGGCATGTGTGTAACCAGTTGATGGTTGTTCGCCCGTGCTTTGATAATAGTAGGTACCAAATGCCCTATTTCGAAAAGAAAAAAAGGTTAGAGAAGGTAAATCTTAACCAATTAAACAGATACACTTAATTTAAAATATACTTACTCAAGATATGGTTTAACTTCAGTGCAGTTAATCAGCACATGAACATGAGCAGATTGCATTTCTTTTTGTGAAAGCCAATGCTCACTCTTCTTCCCTGCGGGACGGCCTGGACGACCGAAAACTGATAAGGTAAATTGACTTCTTTCACTGAAGTGAACTTCGTTCCTTATGATTCTTGGAGACAACATCATGTGATTGAAATAATGAGAGCAAAAATGTGATGTTTCGCGATGTATATAATGTGCACAAATTGATCCCTCAACTCTTGCCTTATTTTTAACTGATCGCTTTGAATCACCCATGAATCGTTCAAATGGATACATCCATCTATATTGAACAGGTCCACCTAGAAAAGCTTCATAAGCAAGATGCACAGGTAGATGCTCCATAGAATCAAAGAAACTTGGCGGGAATATTTGCTCCAACTTGCAAAGAATGACAGGAATATTTTAGTCCAATTTAATGATGTCGTCTACTCTTAAAGTTGACGCACAAATGTCTTTAAAAAATTGACTGATCTCAGTTAGTGGATTAAGCACATTATTGGGCAGTGAACTAAATGCAATTGGAAGTAATCGTTCCATGAAAATATGACAATCGTGACTTTTCATTCCATGCAATTTCCTAGTATTGGCGTCAGCACATCTTGCCAGGTTAGAAGAATAACCATCAGGCATCCTCAATTCATTTAACCACCGACATACTGCTTTTGCTTCTTGAGGAGTAAGAGTGTAACAAGCCTTGGGTTTTAATAATTTTCCGTTTGGTCGAGGTTTCAACTCCAATTCTTTTCGATTACACAAACGTTCCATGTCTTTCCTAGCCTTCTCATTGTCTTTTGTCTTCTCATTATCCATCACCATGTTAAATAAATTATCAAAAAAGTTCTTCTCAATATGCATAACATCAAGATTATGACGCAACAAATTATCCTTCCAATATGGGAGATCCCAAAAGATACTTCTTTTTGTCCAATTATGGTCAACCCCATATCCTTTAATTCTACGTGCTTCACCATAGTCTGTGAATTTTGGTAGGTCACAAACACTATTCCATACTTGAGTCGATGACAATCGAGGGGGAGGTAGATCTTTTACTTTTATTCCTTTACCAAAAGCATCTTTATTCCTTCTAAATTCATGGTTGGTAGGTAAGAACCTACGATGACAGTCAAACCACGAACTTTTCCCACCAAGTTTCAAAGTAAACGCTTTTGTGTGATTCATGCAATGCGGACATCCCATTTTACCATGTGTACCCCATCCAGACAACATGCCATATGCAGGAAAGTCATTAATTGTCCACATCAATGCCGCTCGCATATTAAATTTTTTTTTACGAGACACATCATAAGTTCACGCTCCCACCCACAGCCTCTTGAGATCATCAATTAAAGGTTGCAAATAAACATCGATTCCCGCCTTTGGACTCGACGGTCCCGGAATGATGCATGTCAAAAACATGTAAGGTTTCTTCATGCACATCTCAGGAGGGAGATTGTACGGGGTAACAATAACTGGCCAACAAGAATATGCATTTCCTGAAAAATTATAAGGAGTGAAACCATCTGAGCATAATCCAAGTCGGACATTCCTGTGTTCAAGTGCAAATTCAGGATGAACTCTATCAAAGTGTTTCCATGCCTCGCCATCAGATGGATGTCGCATCATGCCTGAACTAATTCTGTTTGTATGGTGCCATGCCATTTGGCTTGCACTGTGCATTGATGCAAACATTCTTTGCAACCTAGGTATTACTGGTAGATAGAACATAGATTTCATTGCAATGCGATTTTGCCTTTGGTCAACTCCTTTACTGCTAACTAAATACCTCGGACTCTCGCAAAACTTACATTCCTCCAATTCCCCATCATTTGTACCAAACTCGTTGTCATAAAACAACATGCAACCTCTAATGCAACAATCAATCTTTTTTACTTCTAATCCCAGCTTCGACACCATCCTCTTTGCATCATAATAACTTGTAGGAATGTTTTCTTTCACAGGAGTCGCGTCCAACATCATTCTCGCAAAGAATTCTAAACACTGATCAGGAACATTCCAATTTTACTTCGCAGCCAAAAGTCTCACACACATTGATAGCTTAGAGTCAGAAGACCCCTCAAACAATGGTATATTTATTTCTTTCAACAACTGATAAAACCTTTGAGCTTTCTCATTCGGGAGCTCTTCTCCATCTAAGTCTTGTGGTTCATCATACGCCACATTCACCCCTAATGCGTCAGTGAACATCTCCTCGACGAGATTAAATTGCTCCTGGCATTGCATTTGTGATGAACTACTCCCTGGATCAACTCTATTTATATTTGGTTCTATATGTGTTTGACTGCTAGAAGCCTCTCTATTCATCTCTTGCATTGTTTCCCCATTAGATGTCCAAACCCAGTAATTTGGCCTAAAACCCACTCTCTCCAAGTGACGTTTCACTTCACTAGGGTCACTAATAATATTTCTGCAACCACACTTTAAACACGGACACCTTACCCCTCCTTCCTGCGACAACATTCTTGAGCAAACGCATACGAGAGAAACGCGGCAACTCCTTCCATAAAAAGTGGTTTAAGCCCACGTCGTCCAGGAAACATTCTATCATACATCCAACTACGATAGAATTGGTAATGTTCCATACTGCACATGTGAATCATGTTTAATTATATTCAATATTTATCTTTTTCTAAACATATATAAACTATATATATACTTTTTTTTTTGGCTTTATACCACCGGTTTAGTCCGGTTCGGGGGCGAGTTCTGGCATCAAGTGGTTCCATCCCCCTCCCGATCGCAGTTGCGGGGGATCGAACTGTGGTTCTCCCTACCAAGTCCTAAACATACATACTTGCTTTTAAAATATTTATATACCGTTTTAATAAATATATTGTTTTTATATACTATTTTTTATTACATACAATAAACTATCAAATATATATATTAAATATAATATAAACTATCAAATATAATTTTAATTTTTTATATACATACTATTTTTTAAACTATTATATGAATATATATTTGTAATGCTTTTTAAAAATATTTATATAAAAAAGCACATAAATTTGTGAGGAGTTTTAATATACTATTTTTTTTATAAACTGTTTTTTTAAACATATTGTTTTTGTGGATTACTTTTTTATATTATATACAAAATATACTTTTTAAAACATATATATTGTTTTTTATACTACGCAAAATGTTATACTACTTTTTTATATATTGTTTTTTTAAACATTTTATTTTTGTATAATGTTTTTTATATATACTATAAACTATACAAAATAAATATTTTGTTTTAATTTTTAAAAACACATAGTTTATTTTTATACACTATTTTTATATATTATTTTAATCTATTCAAAATATATAAGATATTTTTATATACTCTTTTTTAAAACATATTATTTTTATATACTGTTTTATATATTATTTTTTATATACTTTTTTAAATAAACTGTTTTATATAAACTATAAATAATATACTGTTTTTTGTTTTGATTTAAGTAATATAAACTATTCAGAATTTTATTTTTGAATAATGTTTTTTATATATACTATAAACTATACAAAATAAATATTCTGTATTAATTTTTAAAAACACATAGTTTATTTTTAATCACTGTTTTCTTATATATTATTTTAAACTATTCAAAATATATAAGATTTTTTTTAAAACATATTGTTTTTATATACTTTTTTTAATTTATTTTAATATACTGTTTTTTATATTATTTTATATATACTTTTTTAAATAAACTGTTTTATATAAAGAAATATGTTTACAGTATATTAAGAAATATGTTTACAGTATAAAAAGATATCATTTTTATTTACAGCTTTTTTTCTAAAATAAAAAGATATCATTTTTTGAAATTAATAAATATATAATCTTTATAGTTACTTAAAAAAACTAGAAAAACAATTTTAATCTCTAACATAAATACACATAAATATACACACTTTAAAATCAACACAATAAATCTCTTAACATAAACACAACAAATTTATTTACTATTTTTATTTAACAGTTAATATCATATAAATATCTAATAATTAATAATTATTTCGAAATTAACTTTAAAAAAATAGTTTATATTATTATTATACAAACAAAAAAAAAACACACAAAATCAAATAACACCTAATATATCTAATATATCTACTGCACCTTTTAAATATATACACAAAATATATAAAAAGTTTATTAACGTGTACCTAGAATTGATGAACAAATTGTTGTGTTCTTGATGCTTTTAATCCCAAAATATTGCTCCCTTTAAATAAATTAGTTGATACATGAAACACAAGAAATAAAACCAAAATTTAGATTACAAATTAACTCTAAAAATAAAATTATCATATACAAAATAATTTTTACTCACCTGATTTTAGAATATTGTTGAGAGGAAGGGAAGAAGAAGAAGAGAGTGTGAAGGATGAAGGGAAGAAGAAGAGATAAATAATAAAACGGTCAATAGTGAAGCGGTGAGTTGTTGTGCGCATTAATAATGGTGCGGATGTTTCCGAGGGGTATCCCCTCGCTAATGAAACGGTCAAAAGTTGCGCGGGGCAGCCCCTCGCTAAAAAGTTACATGGGAAACACAAACTGGCACGCGCAGTCTGCAATAGCAGGAGTGGGTAATTTTGCGTGGGTATCCCCTCGCTAATGTCCTAGTGGTTTTTTGGGAGGAGTGGCCCCTCGCTAATCTCCGCCAAAATGCATCTCATATTTGACTTTTTAGGGCCATTTCCATTTTCCAGGGGTTGCCCCTCGGAAAAAGCTTTTTTCAAAATTTAAATTTTCCCTCGCAAAGGTTACCCCAAGCTAAATTTTTTTTCTTTCTATTTTTCTGAATTGCACTTTGCGAGGGGCTTTACCCCAAGCAACCTTAATTTTTTGTGAAGTGTTTTGCCCCTGGCTAAATTCCCTGGCAAATTCAACTATTTCTTGTAGTGAGATCAACTAATTCAAAAGATCATTTTTACCATTTACTTGTAGAGTCCTATTTAAATTCACAATAAAATTCTCTATAAACTGACCGAAGATTCTACATTCCACCCCTGAGTTATATATGACACCCTCCCGAATCCAATAAAAAGACCATTATAACTCTACTCAAAATTTTCACCATTTTCACACATTCACTTTCTAATGAAAATTTTAAATATTTTGGGCAATACCGAAAATTTGGATAGCTTACCACAAATTCTTTGAAAATAATAAGTAGAATACATGAAATTTCACGTTCATGTTAGAAATTGTTTGAAAAAATTTAGTGGAATACCGGAAATTTCATAATTTCTAGTAAATCTTATCGAAAATTCTGAAATTTCCTATAGTTCAATTTTTTTTTTAAAATTATGGAAATTTCAAATGAATTAAATTTCTGGTACAGAATGGTAAATTTTAAAGTTTTCGAAAAAAATTGTAACGTACTAGAAATTACAAATGAATTGTCTGAAATTTTGTTGCTACCAGAAATTTTCTTCATGGTACAAAAAATTTGTTCGAAAGTATTATTTTTTTTAGAAGAAATATTTTTAATATTAAAAAGAATTAAAGAGTTAAATATGTTGGTTGTCCCTATAAATATCTTAATTTTAACTTTTAGTCCCTATAAAAAAATATTGACTTTTAATCCCTATAAAATTACTTTTGCACGTAATTTTAATTCCTCTACAGGAACTACAGACTAAAACTGCAGGCAAAATAATTTTATAAAAATTAAAAGTTAATATTTTTTTATAACGACTAAAAATCATTATTCATAAAACATATTTAACCTAAATTGAAAATGTCAGATACAATTTTTGAGGTGACACGCAGAAACAAGTATCAACAAACAAAACAAGCCTTTTTCTACTGTATACTAGTTTGAAAAAAATATATTATATATACACAAGCTTAAAAATAATAACAATATATAGTCTTATCATGAAACGGAATATGGATAAACATGTACAATTGGACATTTGGACCATGGATGAATGAATAAATCCTTAATCAGTTATTATCATACACATAAAAGATTAACTAACACTAATCAATGATTATGTAACTTGTCGGTATGCATCTCTCGCTATTCGTAGTTGTCATTATCACCATATACTTACTAAATCTTACTACGTATGTATCACGTTGATCTCGAAAGACATATAATTAAATATAAAATAATGTGAAAACATAAAGAAATGTTGATATAACTAATTTGTTTTTAAGGTTGTTTTTTAAATAATATTTTCGTGGAAGCCATTATTTTGCATGTTCCTTTATCTATCGGTGTAAGTCAAACGCTACGCAAATGCTTTTATCTATTTTATTGTTGGTATTATCTAACCATTATGCATAATGATTATATGATATACTAATTTATGACAATCAGTTATAATTAGAGCTTATTTTTGTTTAATAATGCCTTGAGTACCCAAGTTGTATAGCTATGCTGCCTATGCATTATTCTTTTTTGGCCAATAATCACTGACACAAAGAATTGTATTGCCGTTTTATTAAAAAATTATATATAGATGAAGGTATTTTATATGCTTTCAAATACGTAGTCATTGAGTAAAAAATAGATTATTTATTCAATTAATATAACTAATTTATAACGGTGAAATTAATTGTGTATAGAAGAAAGGTTTTTTTTTTTTTAATAAGCAATTGAATATAAGAAATGGCACTAGGGGTGCAACCCTTACATCAAGAAAACGTTAGGAATGATAGTTACATTGTAAAGGAAATTTGTACCAATCGTAAAAATTGGTCTTCCGCAAAGGTTCCCTACTACTAACCCATCTCCAAGAGAAAAACATAATATTAGAAATCACCTCCTCATGACTAAAAATACCACTATCAAATATGATTGTGTTTCTCATATTCCATATGCACCAAATTAAAGCTATCCATATAGAGTTTAGAATCTCTTTGGTTTTGGTGTTTTTCACCTTTTCTTGGATCATCCCGAAGCTCTTGAAATCCTCTTGAGATAAGTTAGCAACCTTGCCCAACCACAAGATAATTCTATTCCAAACCTCCTTTGTTACTTGGCATTGATAAAAAAGATGATCTAACGATTCCGGAAAAATAGAACAAAAAGGGCAATCCATGGAATCTAAGGTGGACACACCTCTATTAACAAGAATGTCTTTCAATGGTAGTCTATTGATGAAGAATCTCCAAGAAAAAATCTTGATTTTTGTCGGAATTGTTGTCTTCCAAATAACATCCAACAACTTCATAATGGAGTTTGTCCATGCTATCTCTTTTGCACTCGACACCTTTTTAGAAACACTAGACACGGTGAAATCCTCGCTAGATGTGAGGTTCCAATGAAATTCATCCTTTACCGATGTGTCCAACTCAACACCTTGAAGGCATAACTCCTTGAGATCTTCCCCTATTGCCATACCCGATGCGGCCGTGTTAGTGAGAGCGGCATTCGGAACCAAATGCATCAAAACATCCTCTCCAAAGATTGCTTCCCAATTCCACCAAGTTTCCCCGTTGTTTGATTTAATGATGTCATTCACCGCACATAGTTTGTTGATTGAACGGTCAAACAAATGCGGAAAGTAAGCGCGAAGCGGTTGGTCGACCAACCAACAACTATACCAAAAAAGAATGTTATTACCTTTCTTTAAGTCACATTTGACCCATTCGGTAAATCCTTCTCCGGAATCATCCTCCTTGAAATCATTGGTAACGACATCTCTCCACCATCTAGAATCATCCCGATTTAGAAGATCCTTGGTCGAGGCCAACACTTTTAACTTCGGCTTAAGATACCTCAAACGAAGGAAATTGCTCCAAATTGCCTTATCCTCCTTAAGAATTCTCCACTTCCATTTTAGAAGAAGAGATTTGTTCAATTCTCCCACATCTCTAATGCCTAATCCACCCTTTTCTTTTGGTTTACAAATATTCTCCCACTTTACCCAATGGATGCACCTTGTTTTCGCATTCCCGCTCCACAAAAAATTGCTAAGAAGGCTTCTAATAGATTGAAGGATGTTGCTCGGAGCTTTGTAGAAAGATAGAGTGAAGATTGGAATAGCATTTAGCACGGATCCGATGAGAGTCACCCTTCCACCTATTGAAATGTTCCTCCCCTTCCATTTGGATAGTCTAGACTTTATGTTATCAATCACCTCTTGCCACACCTTTTTCTTGTAAGCTCCATCTCCTATCCAAATGCCAAGGAATTTAAACGGGAAACTTCCTTTTTTGCAAGTAAGAAAAGAAGTTGCGGCCTTGAAGTACCCATCTCCAACATGAGTTCCAAAAAGGTTACTTTTTTGGAAGTTGATCTTCAACCCGGACACTAGTTCGAAACCTCTTAGCAACACTTTTAAACTCCAAAGATTATCGTAAGTGGGTTCTCCTAGGATGATGGTGTCGTCCGCAAATTGTAGAATGTCCACACAATCGTTTGCTCCATACTTGAACGGCTTAAAATCTCCTACCTCCACCGCCTTCTTAGTTAAAGCGGTTAAACCTTCCATAGCAAGGACGAATAAGAAAGGGGATATGGGATCACCTTGTCTTAATCCTCTTTGAACTTTGAACTCTTTTGTAGCGCTTCCATTCACCAACACGGACATATGACTATTAAAGATACAAGATTCCATCCATTTCAACCACCTTTTGCCAAAACCCATTCTCACCATTCAATCCTATCCTCCAACACATGTCTGCGGACCATTTTATTATTTGGATGTACTTATGAAATATATTTTATTTTTAATAGAGTTAATTAATAGATTTTCTTAATTTAATCTTTGTTAATAAGTAAAATTTTATCATTTCAATTTTAAAATAGTAAAATGAGACACTTTTATTAAGATTCTTTACTTATTTATATTCACATTTTCATTATTTGTAATTAAATGATTTTGATTTGAGAAAATGAGTGACGCTGACAATATAAAATATTTTTACACTGTCAATCAATCACCACCCATATGTCCAATTAAACATTTTTTTATTTAAAAAAAATTTCGAACTCACTGATGTTAGGCCAAAACTAAAGGTTTAATGAATGTTTAGAGAGATACTGACATATTATATATAAAAATGCTCACGTTATAAATTGAAATAATTAACAAGTACTACTTCAAAACAAATTCATTGAAGATATTATATTTTAGATAAGTTGTAACAATCACCTTATTTTCTTATTGAAAATACACTTTTACAATATTTTTGCATCTCTTTTGCTTTTTCATGCCATTCCATTCATTTATTTCTGTGTGATATCAATTGTTGGATTAACAACTGGCATTGAGAGCTAGGGTTCAAATTTTAGAAAAGCACATTAGATTGCAAAATTTATGAATAATACGAATGAGTGTAAGTGATCATTAGAATATTCTTGCATGGAATCATGAACGAAAGTGAACTTTTTAATGCATTTCATATTTCTACCGCGCCGCGTAAAAATACAAAAATGCTCACAATTATGCAAAAATGAGTCACACTATTGTTTTGTCAAAAAATAAGAGTATGGAAATATACTTTTGGAAAAAATTCAAAAGTGTACTTTCGTAAACACTAAATTATAAATTAAAATGATATAACTATTATTTTATTGTAC
Source organism: Vicia villosa (assembly GCF_029867415.1). NCBI lineage: Eukaryota > Viridiplantae > Streptophyta > Magnoliopsida > Fabales > Fabaceae > Vicia > Vicia villosa. The sequence continues at coordinate 99,287,898 of NC_081182.1, forward strand.
ATATGTAGAGGTGTCAATTTAAAGGGGTAGGGCCTAATATTTAAGGCCTTAAAAATATAAAGGGCCTAAATTTTTAAATGTAAATGAGCCCCAAATTGAATATGGCCTTAAAATAAAGGCCCCTAAATTTGAAGTAAGGCCTCAAGGCCCAACCTTTTTCACAATATATTTTTCACCAAAAATTAACTTTTTAATTTTTCATTAAAAAAATATTTTTTTATTTTTAATAAATAAATTATTTTTTATTTTTTTTTAAAACCGATTTTTTTTTATTTTCACAAAATTTAAATTTTCTATATTTTTGAAAAAAAATCGTTCTTTTACCGGAAAATTGACTTGTATTTTCTTTAAAAAATCGAGATTTTGTCGAAAAAGTCAATTTTTCTATTTTTGACGAAAAATCGATTTCTTTTCAGAAAAAGTCGATTTTTTATATTTTCCAAAAAATTGGTTTTTTCGGAAAAATCGACTTTTGAAATTTTCGAAAAAAAATGTTTTTTTGTCGGAAAATCGACTTCTTGTATTTTCGACAAAAATTGATTTTTTTCCGAAAAAGTCGACTTTTTATATTTTTGACAAAAAATCGATTTTTTTCGAAAAAGTCGACTTTTTATATTTTCGATAAAAATTCACTTTTTTTTTTCAAAAAAATCAACTTTTTATATTTCCGTAAAAAAATCGGGATTTTGCCAAAAAAGTCAACTTTTGTATTTTTGACGAAAACTCGATTTTTGTTCAGAAAAAGTCGATTTTTTATATTTTCAAAAAAATCAGTTTTTTCGGAAAAATCGATTTTTTAAATTTTCAAAAAAAAATATTTTTTTGTCGGTAAATCGACTTCTTGTATTTTCGACAAAAAATGTTTTTTTCCGAAAAATTCGACTTTTGATATTTTCAATAAAAATTCTGTTTTTTTCCAAAAAAAGCCAATTTTTTATATTTTCGATTAAAAAATTGTTTTTTTTCTCCAGAAAAGTCGAGTTTTTTACAGTTTCGAAAAAAATTAATTTTTTTCCGGAAAAGTCAACTTTTTTCTTTTTTGAAAAAAATCGATTTTTCGATTAAAAAATATTTTTTTGAAAAAAATATCTTTTTGTATTTTCGAAAAAAATCGATTTTTTTCCAGAAAAAGTCGACTTTTTTATTTTTGAAAAAAAAAACGGTTATTTTTTTCGAAAAAGTCAATTTTTATGTTTTCGACAAAAAATCCATTTTTTCCCCAAAAATATCTATTTCAAACTATTTAGTTTCAAACAAATTATAATTTGGGGCCCTTACTTAGGCCCCATAAAAAGTAAAAATATAAGGGGGCTTTGAAATATAGGGCCAAAGAATTATTTATATTGTAAAGGGCCTAAAAAAGAAGGGCCTTATAGGGGCCTATTTGTTAGGGCTTTACAATTTTGGGCTTTTTTTACCCCTCTATACATATGTGATTTTGAAAAAATCCATGTGATTCCCAAATAATATATTTAGGAATGAGTTGGAAGCTTAATGCAGAGAAGCAGAATGGTGAGGTTGCTAAGATCCAAATCAAGATGATATAATTGCATACAAATAAAAAACTAATTAACATGTGAGCAACATAAGTAATATTCTTGTCTTCTTTAATTAGATGCTTAGCTTGCTTATATATATGAAGCAAAAAGTCAACAAAAACTAAAATTTTAAAACAAACTCATCATCGAATCTTATAACCTTATAAGCTTTTCTGTAGTGGAAAAAACATATTAACTCAGGTGGAAAAGCTTGTGGGTAACACTTTACACAGAAGCACATACAGACTTAGCATAACAATAACATATAGAAGCTGTAACACCCGAGGCCGAAGAAGGCGATGGGTGGTTGCACCGCATGTAACACCTGAGACCGAAGAGGGCAAGGGTGGTCGCCACATCGGAATGAGAGGGATCCTGATGCTGTGCAGGTATGGGACTGCATGGTTGAAAAAAAGCTTATAAGGATTGATGAGTACTACCTATACCAACAAGATGAATCTTCTTTTCGGTAGTCTGTTCCATAAGAACTCCATAGTTAAGTGAGTGAGGTCAAAGCATGCTGAAAAGACCCGTGTTGGTTTGTGGGGTCAGTCGATCATCCCGAAAGCAGTATGAGGCGTTACAGAAGCACAAGAGATTTTACGGAAGTATATTTTTGGATTTTCTCTGAAAGTGTATTTTCGGATTTTTTTCCCTCATTTATTAATGAATTTAGGGCGAGTCTCAATTAAGACGTGTTTTCTTGTGAAAAAGATGCATTCAAAAATATATTTTTGAAATTTGAGGGGCATTTTCGGATTTTTATAGGGCGTTTCCACCCTATATGATGCATTAAGAGATTCTCTGAACGAAAATGTCAACTTATCAAATCTTCTAATTATTGGTAGAAGTAATTGGTAATGATGTCGTGCATCAATGAAAGCAATATTTGGAGTTCAAGAAGTGTTTAAAGTGGTTTATACAATGTGTATGAAGATTCGGGTAACAATCCAACATAAGCACAAATAACAACTTTCACTACTACAAATAATACATTTCATGACAAAATTTCCATTTCACCCAACAAAAAACCGTGGTATAAGCAAATACGCGTCATGTTTTATTTATTAAAAAAATAAATATCATCTATTCTCACGGTTTTTGAATACAACCAATGGGAAAATATTTCAGGATATACTTCGAATCCTAGCAAATACAGATCTTTCTTTTCTTTTTATTTTAATTTTTATTTGTAAATTAAATGATATATTCCTTCGGTTTTGTGATAACCGAAAGATTAGATAATCAAATTTTACTATAATTTGTTCGCTTTTTGGTGAAAGCATTTGCCATGAAAACATTGATAATGAAATCTTTAAACATATCTTTGGGATGGATTGTAAGTGTAGAAAAAATTTTCCTAAGATTGGTTTTCTTATAAAATAACTTATCTTTTAACTTTATATTATGTATCTAACTTTTAATGTTATGTATCTAACTTTATATTAGAAATTGAATGCATGCAAAATCATTGAACTTGAAAGAATACGCATAACGGGTATACTAAAAATATGGATAGTAGCAAATATTTGTTGTTCTCCAAGAATAACAATGATTATGATGAATCAAATTTGTCAAAATTTGAATTTGTAGTTCTACATCAGTAAGAAATTTAATATTTTAATAAAAAAATTGATAATTATGAACAATGCAATTTAATATTTTGCGTAAACATTGTAATTTGTATTTAAAAACTTTTTCTCCTTCATTTTTGACAGAAACCGAGAGGTATGTGGCGCTATGGATGAAAGATATTCTTTGTATTTTTTAAGTTTTAAAAGAAACACATTTTACTTCGGTTTGGAGTCATAACCGAAGAGAAACAATAGCGTGTTTATTGAGTTTTTTCACCATCCTTAAATAAATCTTTGTTGTCCATTTAGTGAGAATCAACGCTTAAGACACGACCATTAATAATTACGTGAAACCTAAAATACATTCATATTATAAAAGGATTTTGAATATCAAAAAATGATAAAGAAATTAAGCATTTGACATGAAAACATTGAAATTTAAAGAAGTTTGGAAAAATTCGATGGATTACAAGAGCTGAAAAATATTTAGGTTCAAGGTTTATGTTCTCAAATAATCATATAAATGAATATTTATTTTATTTATCTAACTTTTTTTTTATTTTATCTCGGAAACAAATGCATGAAAAAGCCATTGAAAATATATTTGGATCCAACATTTATCTTTTCCAAGATTCAAAGAAATGAAGATCCATCATCTGATTCAAAATTAACTATCTGTAATTACTTTAATATTCTTTGTAAACAATGTAATATTCTGTATAAATTAAAACTATAATTTGTAAACAAATTAATTTATTGATATTATATGTATTGTTTTCCTCTCGGTTTTGGTCATAAACCGAGAGTTATGTGGCACTATTTTTGAAAGTATAAAAAAGTTATTGCTCACTACTACAAATAATATATTTCATAACAAAGCTTTCACCTTACCCAACAAAAACCGAGGTATAATGCCAAGACGCGCCATATTTTATTCTTTTAAAAATAAATATAGCCTATTCTCTTAATTTCTGAATAAAATAGAGGGGAAAAAGAATTCAGGACATGCTTCGATTCCCAACAAATACAGTTTATGTTTTTATTTCTTTAAAAGTGGTGCATTTCTTTTTATTTTATTTTTATTTGTAAATTAAACGATCTACTCCTCCGGTTTCTGTAATAACCGAGGGATTAGATAATCAAATTCTACTATAAAAGCACCCGTTAATAAAGTTTTATCCTAAACCTAACTTATATGTAGCCCTCCAACTCGTATGCATCATTCTTTGGGATGAATTGCAAGATAGAAAAAATCTCTAATATTCTGTGTTGTATGTTGTTCTCCTCATCAATTGTTCTGGGTATACAACAAAATCTGAATAACGATTTGTCGTTGTACAAGAATAATAGTGAAATGATGAAACATATTTGTCAAAAATCGAGATTTATTGCAAGCAATGTATTTTATTATTTTGTGTAAACAATGTAATTTTTAAAAAAATTATTTCCGCTCGATTTTTAACAAAAACGGAGAGATATGTGGTGTTTTGGATGAAACCTATTTTATTGTATTTTTTTACCTCGCTTTTGAGTCACAGTCGAGGAAAAATATAAGCGTGTTTATTAAGTTTCTTCAATGTCCTTAAACCAATTTTTGTTTTCTATTTAATGACTATCAACGTTCAAGACACCGTCATTAGTGATCCGTGTGAAGCAAAAAGACATTCATTAAAAGATTCAAAATCTTAGAGGTATTTAAAAGGTTAAAAAAAAAATTATTTATTTTTTGCTAAAGGAAAGCTTGGCATGGAAGGAACTGTAATGAGAATCTTCTAAGAATATTTGGGTCATTGTGTCTCAAACATATACCTAACGTTAGAAGACACAATTTAGAAGATAAAAAAATGCAAGCATGATACTAGAGGGTATTATCCCATACAATTCAATAACTAATAAAGTGTCAACGATCATGGAATTGGGAGAGTACACAAAAAGGTAGTAAGACACAAAATCAAGTTACTATACAACCTAATCAAAGTGAATATTCAGATGATCCTAGAGAAGAAGTTGAGGCAATAAACATTGATATAGAGTATGTAGTACAAATCAAAACACAAAGGTTAAGACAATTGCCTAATAGTTTTACATTGTTACTTACTTCCTAATAGTGAAGTTATTGACGACGATGATCTCATCCACTTTGCATTACTAGCTGATGTAGCCATGAAAAATGAAGTGTGGAAAAAGATCATATTAGAATAATTAAAAGCCATTGAAAATAACGAGACATGCAAATTTGGTAGAGCTACCAAAGAAAACAAGAATACAATTGACGTTAAGTGGATCACTCAGATATAATTGATGTAAGGGTGCGTTTGGATTGAAGCGGATATAATTGATTTTAATATAATTGAATTTGATAAAATTAATTTTTATAAAATTGAGTTTATCAAAATTAAATTATGTTTGTATATATTTATGTAAAAGTGAGTTAAATAATAAATTGCGACTAAAGTCCGGTTCGGGGAATCAGCTCTGGCATCAAGTCGGTCAAGTCCACTTTTGATCGCAGTTGCGGGGATTGAACCGTGGTTCGACCTACTAATTAGTCTAGCGTCAATCACCACTGGACCAACTAACGATTGATAAATGTTTGCTCCTTTGGTTAAACATGAAACTATTAGATTTATGGTAGCTCTAGCTAGTAATAAAAACTTATTCCTTCCATTTCTATGTGAAAGCATGTCCAAGAAAAGTATAAACTCCTGCTTTATTTGTCACAGCCCTTTTTTTATACTTTGAAAAATCAAAATAAATGGGAATGGAAATTCTACTTTGAATTTTATGACCTCTGTGTTCCCACTAATATAAACACAGCTCACACTTCCGTTATCAAATTGTAAACACATTTTAAATTTTATTTTTTATCAAAAATTTTATTTTTAAATATAATCATTTTAAAATATCTATTTAATATTATTTTAATTGGATGAATGTATATCATCTTATTAAAATTTATCTTTATTTTTGATCTAACACAAAAAGTAATTTTAATATTTCTGCATTGCATGTTGAGTCAGACTATAAAACTTTGTTTTGTTTTTAATGATTGTTTTCTAGTGGATAATAAAATTAATTTATTCAAATTAGTCGGCCTACCTTAAAAAAATTCAAATATATTTTTATTGAGCTCATGAACTCTAAAATAAATGTAACAAACTTTTATTAATATTTTAATAATTTTTATAAATATAACTTAGATTATTATTTTCGGTTCCATTTATAAAAAAAAAAATTAAATAAATTAAATAATTAATATAACCGAACAATATATAAATCTATACATTATATTAGTTATTCGATAAATCTAAAAAATACATTTTTTTTAATAAAAAAGAGTATAACAAGAGTGCACATTTCCTAAATTGTAGAATTTAAAGTCCAAGTCTCACCAATTTTCTCCATCTATGTGTTGTGTACTTGACCATAGAAGTGGCCAAATCCAAAAGCCATTAGTTTATTTTTGATCTTACATCACAACATGTGCGACAAGTCAACAGTTTTACTATGATTATCACATCCTCTTTTCCAACTCATCAAACTCCACCATTCTATAAATAAACCAAACCCACCTTTAGTTTACTTCATCACATTTCATTATTGTCTTGGTAGCTGAATGATCCTTCCTTGAGTTACCAACTTTAAGGTAAGAGATTCACTTTTTTTATGTTTTGATTCTTGGATCTTTCTTAGATTCCAATAGTTGTTTGCAAACAAAAAGATGTTATTTTCTTTTTCATTCAATTGTGTTCTATTTTGATATTTATTGCATGTGTTTATTGTCAATACATTAGAGGAATACTATTCTGAATTCTTATTCTTAACTTTTGTTGTTTGGTTTTTTCAATTTATTTGTTTCTTGGTTGGCCAGTGTGTACAAGTTTTGAGTTGCAATGGAAGAAGATGATGTTTACTCAAAAGATGGGACTGTTGATTATCTTGGAAATCCGGCTAATAGAAAGAAAACCGGAACCTGGAAAGCCTGCCCCTTTATCTTAGGTAATTCTGCTGTTTCTACATACTCAAGCTTTAGTATCTGGTATATATACGGTTTGTTTGGATTGACTTATTTGAGCTTATTTATTTGTATAAACACTTTTGATACCGTTTGAGAGAGCTATGTGAATAGCTTATGGCACGACCGATGAATGTATGTTTGGTTCTGCGGTGAAAAAATTGATTTTAAGTGAATTGATTCCGGTTATAAGTGAGTTGAAGGTAAAATGATGTATGTTTGAATAAATGTCTGAAAAAATGAGTTGAGCAATAAATTTCTGTGTAAATATCATGTTTAGACCCAAAAGCTACAAATTGTAGCTTCAAGTAGAATCAATTCTAGAAAATATAATCAATTCTACTAACAAAACCAAACATGTCATAATCAATTCGACACATCCAGAATTAATTTTGCGTCTTAAATGTGAAACCGAACATATACCGAGTGTTTTCAGCTTATTTCTCATAATTGTGTGAAAACTTATGAAAATAGTTCGACTTTATTTCTTTCGATAAGCGTTTAATTAAGATGTTTATTCAAATCGGCCATGATGTAGTATGTTATGCTTATGATTTCAAGCTTGAATTTATATACAGGAAATGAATGTTGTGAAAGATTAGCTTATTATGGGATGAGCACAAATTTGGTGCTATATTTCAAGGAGAGGTTGCATCAACACAGTGCCACTGCTTCAAAGAATGTCTCTAATTGGGGAGGAACATGCTACATCACACCATTAATTGGAGCTTTTGTGGCTGATTCCTATCTTGGAAGATACTGGACTATTGCCAGTTTTTCAATAATCTATGTTATTGTGAGTATAATCACTTCATTGTATACTTGATTATTAGCTTTTTCAATAATCTAAATGGTATTCGACTATTCGTGTTTTTTTATCAGGGAATGACGTTATTGACATTATCTGCGTCGGTTTCTGGCATAAAACCAACATGTCACGGAAAAGAAAATTGTCATGCTACAGATCTACAAAGTATAGTGTGCTTCGTCGCACTTTACCTTATAGCTCTTGGCACTGGTGGAATCAAGCCATGTGTTTCATCCTACGGAGCTGATCAGTTCGACGATGCTGACGAGAAGGAGAAGGAGCACAAGAGTTCTTTCTTCAATTGGTTCTATTTCTCAATCAACATTGGAGCTCTCATTGCGTCTTCTTTATTGGTTTGGATTCAAGATAACGTTGGTTGGGGATGGGGATTTGGCATTCCAGCCGTTGCTATGGCAATTGCCGTGGTGAGTTTCTTTTCTGGAACGAAATTGTATAGGAATCAGAAGCCTGGAGGAAGCGCGCTCACTCGTATCGTTCAGGTGGTAGTTGCATCCATAAGAAAATGCCATGTTGAAGCACCTTCTGATAAGTCTCTTTTATATGAGATTGCTGACACAGAATCTGCTATCAAAGGAAGCCGCAAACTCGACCATACAAACGAGTTGAGGTAAAAGCAAATACAAAAAAAATAAAAAATAATCCGAGACGACAAATTCAACATTAGCCCGTGTTTGAAATCGTAAAAAAGAACAATATGTTATTATCTTGTTTAATATTTTTCGTCTTCTTATTGTCTGTAACAGATTCTTCGACAAAGCAGCGGTGCTAGAACAATCGGATAATCTAAAGGACTCGATAAACCCGTGGAGACTTTGCACGGTAACGCAAGTGGAAGAGTTTAAATCCATTTTAAGATTGCTTCCTGTATGGGCCACCGGCATCATATTCGCAACTGTGTATGGTCAAATGAGCACATTATTTGTCTTACAAGGAGCTACCATGAACACTCATGTTGGCAACTCTAGCTTCAAAATCCCACCAGCTTCACTCTCTATCTTCGACACCGTCAGCGTCATATTCTGGGTCCCGGTCTACGACCGAATCATCGTACCACTCACAAGAAAGTTCACCGGCCACAAAAACGGCCTAACTCAGCTCCAACGAATGGGAGTCGGACTCTTCATATCCATATTTTCAATGGTAGCCGCAGCGATTCTGGAGGTCATACGACTTAAGACTGTAAGAAGACACAATTACTATGACCTCGAGGAGATACCAATGACAATCTTTTGGCAGGTTCCTCAGTATTTCCTCATAGGTTGTGCGGAAGTGTTCATGTTCATCGGTCAATTGGAGTTTTTCTACGAACAAGCTCCCGATGCTATGAGGAGTTTGTGTTCTGCTCTTTCGCTACTAACAGTTGCGCTTGGACAGTACTTGAGTTCTCTGCTTGTGACGATTGTGACGAATATCAGTACGAAGAATGGAAAAGTTGGATGGATACCGGATAATTTGAATTATGGTCACATTGATTATTTCTTTTGGTTATTGGCAGTGCTAAGTGTGCTCAATTTGATAGTGTATCTTTGGGTGGCTAGGTTGTATACTTATAAGAAAACAGTGGGAACTCTTCGCTGAAAAATGTGCTGAGTTTTATAATGGAAGTTTCATTAGTACAAAGGAAGATTCCTTTATAAGTCTTGTATTCATTGCAATATCTTATACAAATTAATCACAATATCAGATTTAGCTTTGAAAATCCATTCCAATTGTTTTGTAGCTTGATTTTTTTGGGTCATATAGTCTAGTGGTTGAAATTTACCTTTTAAAGATGAATAAGTGAAATATTGCGGGTTTAAATCAGCACCTCTGCATTTGATTTTTTACATAGCTATCAATTGAGTTGACTTAACGGGACAAGTAGTTTTGTAGCTTTAAAGAGTTATCAAAGGCTTACTAGATTTCCTAATCCTTTAGTTAATGTTTTAAACTCTAGGCATTCATCAACATTTGTAGCACATATACTGAATGGATTCAAATTGGTTTTAGGAGAAGAGAGTTAGGGTTTATGAATCTTGTTGGAAGGGAAGTAAAATTGTTTAAGAGAAAATGCCAATTTCAAGGCATTGGATTCCAAACTCCACTCAAAGGATTTAGTAAGGTGTGTCAGATCAGCATATACTAAGTTGAGTTCTTTGTTGTTGTTTTGTTATTTATTTATTTTTTTGGAATTTAGCTGAAATAACATAAAGTTATGAAACTTGCTATATAATCTCGGACGATTGTATCTAACTTATCAATACTAACTTATCAATACTAGCGTTTGCAAGTTTAGCTAAGACTTGTGGGTATTCTTTTGTCCTATTTATAAGACTGGGTATTTATTTGCAAATTTAGACAAGATTTGTTGGTATTCTTTTGTCCTTTTTATAAGATTAAATGGTATTCTTTTGTCCTTTTTATAATATTATAAGATTAATTACTTGAATTTGTTTTTTTTTTTGTCCTTTTTATAATATTATAAGACTAATTATTTGGATTTGTTTGAATGAGTTTTAGTTTTTAAAACTATTTTGTAAATCAAATTTGAAAAACAGTTTTGAAGGTAAAATAAAAGAAGGGCTAAATATGCTTCAAGTCCCTATAAAATTACCAAAAATTACTTTTAGTCCCTATAAAAAAATGTCGATTTTTAGTCCCTATAAAATTAGTTTTGCACTCACTTTTAGTCCCTGTAGAGGGACTAAAAGTGAGTGCAAAACTAATTTTATAGGGACTAAAAGTCGACTTTTTTTTATAAGGACTAAAAACCAAAATTGAGATATTTATAGGGATCAAAAACTTATTTAACCCATAAAAGAAATATGCTTGGTAATTCTATTTTTGAAACAAAATTAAATTTATTAAACTATGGTTTGATGTTACAATGGTGTTGGTTCAAACCATGACACGAAGATTAATTATCGGTACAAGTCCTAGTAGTTGAGAGAGCGGAGTCTCTCGCAAGGTTATGTGCCTTCTTCGTGTTCTCACTTCTCCCTATGTGGCTAAACATAACATTCTTGAAACCTTTCACTTTCTTCGTAATCTGGTTGCACACCATCCCCCAATCAATTCTACGATAATCCTGATTCTTCATCGTGTTAATGATCGTATTATTATTCGCTGTGAAATGCACATGTTGGTAACCCATCTCAATCGTGCTCTCAACTGCTTTTAACATAGAAACCGCTTCCACCGACCTTGCGCTGTTTCCATCTTTTCATGTTCTGAGAGATTTTGTGGATAATTGTTCCATCCATATTACCATAGATGGCTCCAAGACCATGTGAGTGCAATATCATCTCTTAGATGTTTTGAATGATATCAAAACTATGTAATAAGTAGTATTTGTACATTGAATTTTATCTCTCTATGTCTAGGTTGCACTTTCATCTTAGGACACTTATAGAACAAGTCAAAAGCATTTGGACAAGTAAAAAATGTCAAAAAGATGCATTTTCATGAATGAAAAATTATGTTTGGAGTATACTCAACCGTGTTAGGAGTCGACTCCCTCTGAAGCATATTGAAAATAATTGTTTCTGCCAAAAATGGGTCGATACATAGGGCATTTGAGTCGACGCACAATACTAAGGAGTCGACTCCCTCGAGTTGTGGGTCGACTCCCACTGAAAGTATTTTTGAAACAAAGTCTCTATCCATAATGAGTCGAGACACGTCACGAATGAGTCAACTTTCTCGAGTTGTGGATCAACTCCTTCTATTGCGTTTTTCAATTAAAATGTTTCTGCCTTTTGGAAGTCGACTCCCTCATCGTATGTGTCGACTCCCTCTGTTCAAAAATGTCCAAATTTATAATTTTGCAATTCTGGTTTTTCTGTTTCATTATATAGTCATTCATGATCATTTATAAACAATCGAAACTAGAAATATAAAAAGCATTGCTCATCATCTTCAACCTCTCTATGCATAAATACAACAATTACACATAATAATTTTTGTTGGGCGTCATCTAAATTTAGGTTGATAAGGTCCAATCTAGGATTGTTGTAATCAAAATTGGGTTGAGAATTCTTTGGGGGTTTCAAGATAAATCCATTTGGGGTTTTCTCCCAAGATCAATGATTGATTTGGGAGTTTTTCACAAGATTGCGAAATTTGGATTCAGCCGAGTGAAAGCTTTGAAGAAAGACGTTTATGTCAAAGGAGTAACAATAATCGGACGATCACTTTGGTAGTCATGGGTCACGATACATTCACAATTTGGATTCAACCGAGTGAAGGCTTTGAAGAATAGAGGTTCTGTCAAAGGAGTAATAGTAACCGGAGGATCAAATTGGAAGTATCGTGTTATTTGATCGAGTTTAAGATCAAGGGAAGAGAAAAAGATAGAATCAACATCAACCATAGGGTTTGGGGGGTTGGATTTCTACTTTTCCTCTTGTAAACTACATTTGCAAAGATTATTTGTCATTATCTCAACTCCTTTAGAATTGGGGGAAGACGTACTCATAGCAAGGCTAATTGGGGAATTGCCTAAACAAATCCTTGTATTTCTCTCTCTCTCTCTCTCTCTCTCTCTCTCTCATGTTTACTTGCAAATTGTGAAATCATTGATTGTGCAATTGATACATAAAGATAATTTCTTTTTCTAATACTTTAAACTGTTTTGTTGAGTTGATTGCAATCTAAGTGATTGTAATTGATGAGAAGCAGTCTCAATCAAATCCTCGGAGAAGGGACAAGAAAGCATACTAGTGTCAAATAACACCTGTCTTTTAAACATGTTTGCCCTAAAAAGGAATATATCCTACAATAACTTCCAGGAGAAATCCAAGATCTTAGACGTAGTCCAACTACTCCAAATAAAGGAAATGGAATGACTGTGAAGTTAAAGCAGGGCCATAAAAGAAGTCAAGCTTTCTCTCTCTAGAAAAAGTAAGCGGAGGCCACTGAAAAAGTATCATCTCTATAATGCTTCGAAATCCACTTATCTCTATCTAGGGTAAGGATAACATCTCTAATCAAGGCATGAAACTCATCAAGAATATGCACCTCTCTAAGGTAGAATAGTCTCCTCCATCTAAGGTCTTAGGCCAAGATCCCGTTGATAACATTTCCTATCTTGCCCTCATCCCTTTTGGATGAAGAGAATTGGAGAACAAATCAGAAAACTTAGACTTTAAGGGGATGCTCCCTAACGAAGGATCCTCCCAAAAGGAAGTATGAAAACCTGACTCCACTTTCCTAGCAATGTGTTTAGAAAACCAATCTATGCTACACTTCTTTTTAGTCCCAATGAGAGATATATCTTTCCACCAAGACATGAAGAACGGATACCCTTATCCATACCTCCATTATGAGAGGAGATAGAATTATCTTCATATCTAGCTATCAGAATATCTCTATATAGCTCTTAATTTTCTACAAGCAACCTTTATCTTCACTTCGTCAGCATGACATAATTAACAAGTCGAAGATCCCTCACTCGTACCCCTTAATTTTAGGCTTACACATTTTCCCACTTCACCCAAATAATGTTAGACACATTCAACACCCCTGGCTCCAAAGAAACCTGCTTTATAAATTAAGAATCTTCTTTTAAATTATAATAGCCATTTTTAAGAAAGACAATAAAAAAATAAAAAAAATATTATACATTGAATTAAGGAGAACTACTCTACCCATATATATATATATATATATATATATATATATATATATATATATATATATATATATATATATATATATATATATATATATATTTATATATATATATATATGGGTAGAGTAGTTCTCCTTAATTCAATGTATAATATTTTTTTTATTGTCTTTCTTAAAATTGGCTATTATAGTTTAAAAGAAGATTCTTTTATATATATATATATATATATATATATATATATATATATATATATATATATATATATATATATATATATATATATATATATATATATATATATATATATTCAATTTTTTATAAGCAAAATTAACTTTCACTACCATTGAATCAAACTCATACTTTATAATTATGTGTCTTGATTTTATTTATTTTGTTATTTATAATTTATTTTTTTAAGTAGTTTCATTATTAGAATTTCACCGATTAAAAGTAGATAAATGAAATATCATGACTTCGAATTTATATCTTTAAAGTTTGTAACGACTCTTTTGGACAAGTTTCAATAAATATTTAGTTTCTTTAAAAAAATAATCAAACTCGTCCTTAATAATCACGTGTCTGGATTTTATTTATTTAATTATTTATATATTATTTTTTTCTAATAGTTTAGTAATTAGAATTTAACTTCTAAAAGATAGATAAATAGAACGTCGTGGATCGAAACATATATTTTTAGAATCAGAGGGGTGAGAATAAATTGGGTCGAATTAAACTTTGTCAAATCTGAGCCTGATCCGTTAAAAATTTTAAAGTTTAAGTCTGTGGCCTATCATAGACTTATTTTTATACTTGAGTCTAACTTTTTCAAAATACTGATTGACCTATTAACATACATAAAAGTCTATTTTATTTGAACATTTGTAAACGAAGGATTCAACTAATGTTTAAATAGAATAATAAATTAAAAGTTCAACGAGACTAAATACTTATTTGTATTCATTTATTCAAATTTACCTATCAAGATAAGTTTTATTATACCATTTATTTGAGAGAATTTATGAAAACAAGTTATGATATTGTTCATAAATTTTCTTTCAACTTATTTAAAAAAGTTCTTCAACATAATTAAACTTTATTTTCTATGTTAATTTAAAATACTAAAATACTATAATAATAACAAATATATTTATATTTTTTTAAATAGGTCGATTTCATAATTTGACTATTGGTAATTTAAATTTCTAGGTTCACATAATGCACATAAGCCGAATAATCGCTTATTATCCCTTATGATTGTTTGCCTATATCCAAGTTTTCGGCAACTTATGCAAAAACAATCGCTTATTCTCCCTTTTGATTTTGAAGCTTATCATAAATAAAATAATCTCTTCCTTCATAAACTAACACTCTCGTCAAATTCGCGCTTTCAAAATGTTTCCCAAGCGTTTTAAGGACACCAAAACAGGTAACTTTCTATGTGCATTCAAACTTGCTCACCAACTGTTCGATAAAATGTTTCCCACAAAAACCTATCCTTAAATTTTTCTCTACTCTATTGTATTTATGTTCTTATTTTCCAATGCAGGTTTTCATATGTTGAGTTCAATTCATGCAAAAAGATACATGAATAAAATCGGGGTAGAAAGCGAAGACTACTACTTCTATAAACAAATTGGGAAGGCCTTACTTTGCACCTACACCATACTTGGTGCTTTATGGATTTACAACGATGGTTCTTCGCCAATGGAGTGGTGGAGGAAGAAGTCACCACAGCTAAAGGAGAAGCTTGAGCAAGCAAATTTGTACCCTAGTGATGTAGAATCAGTGAAGGAGTTCGTAGCAAAAGGAAAGATGATTGGAGCCAAACTAAAAGGGTTGGTTGAAAGTGATAAGGATGCATGCGGATGCGAGGAGATGCAAAGAAAGAAGGTTGATGAGGATGCTCAGAGGATGTGGTTGAAGATGAAGAATGAGGTTGTTGCGGAGCTTCGAGAGAAGGGCATCGATGTGGAGTGACTGCGTAGTGAATTTCAGTTTTACTTCTTTGGTTCATGAACTGATTTGGTGGTTATGGTTGTATAGTTTAGGAAACCTATGATTGCTACATGAGAAATAATGAACTGATAAGAATGTTGATTAATACTGAATGATTATTAACTCCTCACTCTGCTATTTTTTGTTGGTGTGAATGCTCATGTGTTTGTGTAAGTAATTTCAATTGCTGGATATTAAGCTTTTTATAGCTTTCTTATTTTCATTTTTACATAAGTCTAGCAATGAGAGTGGAACAAATGTGTCTATAATTGATGCTCTGTCTATAGATCCGAGATTTATTGCCATTTGTCTCAAAAAAACAAAAGTCCCCGTTAATCTTAAATTCTTATTAGCATCAACTTATAGTTGTTCATGCAAGCTTAGTTGTAACAAATGTTAAATATTAAGGTGTGATCGCACCTAATGCACAAAATTCCTTCTATTTAGTAAAGCAACAAGCAAGGGATGAGCTACGCAAAAGCTGCATTCACACACCTATTTCCTTGCTCGCTAACTATGCCGTCAAGCATGTTTGAGCAAGAGTGGTACTAGAATTAGTGACCTTCTGGTATCTTCTTGTGTTGCACCTTTTTTACTCGAGTATTTGGATGATATGATTAAAAAATTCTTCAAGCTTAACCAAAGGTTCTGGAAGAGATGGCAAACAGGCATACATGTTTCGTTTAGGTCCGTTCTGCAAAAGATCGCAATAAAATAGGACGGGGCCGAACAAGGTGGACATAGTTCAGTGTGAATCTAATACTCTGGCATACCCCGCAAAAAAATGAGGGTGCGATGAGCTCGTGAGCACTGCACAATTTAAACCTAAAAATGCAAAACTTTTTGTCAATATTCGCGCCCGCAAAAACGGGGTGGAAGGTACACATTAGAGGGTGTGGACCTAAAACTTTGGTCTGTCCCGTAAAAAAATGCAGGCAAAACGGGCATGCCCGGTGGATTGAGGTCGTTTTACCACTCATAGTCATCTTGGGTTCGAACTCAGCTCTGAACACGCAGCAGTGTTAAATTATCTTGACAGAGTTTTAAAGTCATCTCTGATTCGAGAAACTAGTTTATGAAATTGCGCATAGAGACCCGATTTCTAGTAAAAAAAAAAAGAAATTCTAAATATTAAGAAAATAGAGGTCCTTTTAATTACCATAAAAACATACAGAACCACGTTCACTAGAAATAGGGAACTGCTAGCATTCACTCTGCATCAAGTATTTGAATGCTAGCATTCACAATGGTAACGCAACGTTTAATAATGGAATTTAACCAACCGGTTAAACTGGTTGACCTATGAATCAATACAGCTACAGTTTGATTATTTGCAAGGTTCAGTTGCAGTTTTATCTCAATTCAAGTAATTTAATACACATATGAACCGTATCTCAAATATCTTGCTGATTTGATATTCTGTTCAACTTTTTAAAAATTGTGTTACAATCAAGTAGCTCTGAGGTAATTTAATTTACTTCATGAGTTTCGTTTCAACTTAAATAAACTTTCAAAAGATATTGTTTAGCAATCAAGTGGTCCACCGTTTAAAGGATCAAGCATTTTATAACATGTCCCTGTAAAGAAAGACATGAAAGGAAACAAGAATCCTCCAGAAAAAGATCACTGCTGTGGAATCCAATTCACTTTCTTTTCATGGTTCACTGGACAACGGATTTGCGCAATTATAATGTTTAACCAAAAGAAAAATTTCAAATTAAAGTCAACGGATGTTCTTATACATAGAGACACAACATGGTAGAAGGACTAGACAAAAGTGAAACCGCAGCCACTTTATGAGTACTCAGTCAAGTTTCAACTGTACAACGTTAACTGCTAGAAACCTGACATCATACTGGTCAAGATCTGAAGCTGATGATAATGTTTCTTGAACCTGATCAGAAAAACTTGCTATAATAAGATCTTACTACCAACAGAGATATAAAGAGTACTAGTACATGACTAAATCCAAATATTCACTCTTTTAACTTTGTCAGAATAAGTAAAATGAACCAGATTCAACAAATATAAACAAAATTTTAGTCATTATTTGATGAAATCTGAACAACTTTTGAAAACCTAACCTGCATATTTTGCATTAGAACTAGTAAAATCTAGTGTTATAGTCGTAGAATATAGACCGTGTTATAGAATATAGACCATGTTACTCTTAGCATTGTTGCAATCAGAAATTTATTATGCCAATAATATTGTGGTATCAATGTTCTATTCTGCTACAAACATATAGTGTGAACAATTGCAACCAAAATTTAACTACTTGATGATCTTTATCTAATGGAGCGAAACAACAATACTATACTATATAATTTTTCCAACCAAAAGTTACAGCTTTACAAGAAATTTCTTGCTGATGGATTCAAATCCTGCTACTTTTTCCAGACCTGCTTCGCCTATAGCTCTTCAACGGTGTCAAATAGAATCTTAACAGGCCAGTATCGACATTACTCGACGAATACCTAACACTCCGATTCCTTTGAAGCGTAAGCTCTTGTCTTCCATTCAAAACATTGCCTTTGGTTTCAGGACCTCCAAGGCCATTTACTAAACCAGACATTCTACTATGGTTTCTACAACTAACGCTATAGCTACGAATAAGCTTCTCACTAACCGATTCGCTCCCTTGTCCATTAACAACCCTCCTAAGCTTCTGCCAAGACTCGACAACCGGCTTATTAACAACATTGCCAGACGCACATTCTTCTTCTCCCAACTTATCTTCCTTTCTTCTCTGTACTAATCCCAATTTATTCCACAACTTGCCCCATTTGTGAAACTTGTTCGACCCCTTTTGATCACCTCCGAGTTCAACATCGCAAGCTTCCTTAGAAGAAGACCCTGTTGTACAATCAGAATGAACACTAACATTGTTCTTAGGATTCAGTTTAGCACCCTTCAAATCTTCTTCAGTGATCAAGACCTTTGCACCGTAGAACAACTCGGTTGTGGCCGGTGAAACCTTCGCATTAGATATCACTCTCAACTCATCAACATCTCCAATCACGATCGATTTCCTACGAGAATTTGACCTATCAAAACTTCTCCTTCTCCGATCCGAATAATAATGCTTTGTCTCATCCGAACCACCAGGATAATGCCCTCCACCAACACCACCACTTTCCAAATTCACCACCTCTTCTTCTTCTTCTCCTTCCTCTTCTTCCTCAACCAAAACCCTATCACCATTAATAGCAACCATGGGAGAAAACCTCGGACACGTCTTCCCAATCAAATAACCATCCCAAGAAGCCCGAGGCGCATCGAACGAAAACCGTGAATCATCCACAGATAACCTAGGATCAGTATCACACGATCTTCTTCCCAACGATAAACCATACTCTCCAACCTCCGATTGCGTCTCTCTAAAATTCCTTACCCTATCCTTCCCAACCTCCATGCTCGTCAAACCAACACCATTGCCGATGACAGAGCCGTCGCAAGCACCACCACCACCGCTTCTCTTCAACTTCTGCTTCCGCTTCCATTTCCTCAACCTCTTGCTGAAAACTGAAGCCGCATCCCAGAAACTCCCTCTCGAATCTCTTCCTCCATTCTTCCCGCTACGAATTTCAAGATCTATAAACTCCTTCATCGTCTTCGTCTCTTCGTCATTCTCTACCAAAACCCTAAGAGTCTCACCGCCGTCGAAATCACCAATCTCATTAACACCGATTTCAACATTCCGATTCAAAGTCTGCTTCTTCTTCTTCCTCTCATCGTCGATGTTGAAAAGGTCCGACAGCGTGCCATGTTTCAGCTCCGGTGCAGCGAGGATCTCGCAGGACCTACGGCGGGGTTCAACCGCAACGGAGGTTCGACCGCTGCCGGAGCAAGATTTGGTGCGGCGGAGTTCGGGGTCGGTGGAAGAGGACTCGATGCCGGAGAGACGTTCGGTGAGGCAGTAAGCGCAGAAACCGGTGATGGGTTTGGAAGGGTGGCGGTGACAGGTGGTTAAACGACGCGTTTTGGAAGTCATGGGTGGGAGGAAAGTGTAACAGTGGGTGAGAGCATGTTAGTTAGAGTGGAAGTGAAAGCTCAGTGAATGAAGGGACATAACATAATTAGTGTTCAGTGTTAAGGGTATAAGTGGCTCTTTTTTTCTTTCTTTCCCAATCTTATACTCCTCATATTATTAGGATTTAGGACCATACATCTCATATATCAATAATAATGTGACCCATTATCAAAATCATTTATTTGGACTCTTTTCCCAATAGGACCTACTATTTTATTGCATGCTTCTTGAGGTTTTTTTTTAATTAAATCAATAATTCATGTAACATTTTGTAAAATGTCCTTTTTGTTAATAAATTACACATTAAAAATAAAAAATATAGTGCAAAAGAGAAATGCTAAGTCAAAATCTTCATAAGAAACTAACAAATTCTAAAATAAAAAAAATCAAGTTTATGGAAATAGAAGTGAAATTACTAGTTAAAGAAATGACTATAGCCATAGTTTATATAAAGCTTCAATTAGGACATGTATTATTGAATCTTTGGTTATTTCTACAAACCTAGATGACATTAATAAATGTTAACAATGGCTGCAATGAAAACAATTCTACATTGAGGGTTCCAAGTTCCAACTATTATTGTAAGTTTTCAAAAGATCTAAAATGAAGAGAAATTGATATTATAGTCGTTGATTGAGCACATCCAGTTCTATAAATTCTTAATAAAGGGATATTATAAAAATAAACGATGAGGATGTTGAGAAAAAATATAATTCAAGTGGTCGTAATCGATTACGTTTGAGTTGCAACTGGTTACCACATCAAAAACAAGCTTCTTGTAATTGGTTACCACTTTTGTGCAACTGATTACCACCCAAGTCAGTAGCGTTTCTAATCATGTTAGGGTTTTAATTTGTCAAAATTGGTTGAGTATTGGTGATGTTTGAATTTGGCGCCATCGATGTGTTATTGTTGTTCTTCGTTGCTGAGTTGAAGAAGATGAAGTTCAAAAAAACTTCATTTAGAACTTGTTTTAAAATATATTGATATGGAGTTGTGTCATGAACGACTAAATCGTTCAGCTCAGTTGGTTAAGTGTGTTTGTGTGTTGTGCGTGCCTTAAGTCTGGGGTTCGAATCCCCCTCGCCCCAGACTTTTTGATTTGTTTTGCATTTTTCTCTTTTTACAACCAAACTTCATATATTTTGAACTGAATGCACCATGTTATCACTACACACGCGCTGGCTTGTTGGTTGTTGTTTTGAGTGCTGAGTGAAAGGGCCTGGGTTCAAATCCTTCCAAAGACAAAACCTTCTTTTTTAATAACTTGTTTTTTTTTAGTTTTCTATTAAACTCCAAAAAATCATTAAAAATAGTAGATTTAATATTTTTGACCCCTTATTTTTTGTGTGTTTTATTTACTTTGTGTATTTTAATACCATGTTAAAAAATCCCAAAAATATTTATTATTTCTTTATTTAAAAATTAATCCAAAAACATGTCTTTTATGTTTAAAAATCAATTAAAAATTGCTTTGTTTTGATTATTTCTTTCATATAACTTTATGAATGTTTGTGAATATTTGTTTAGGGCTAGAATAGAATGTCTTTGACTTCTTTATGCACCCTTAGACCATTTCTCTTACAGAAATTGGTATTTAACAATTAAAATCAATTAGGTTTAGGAGTTTATGTGAATACCCTAATTTGAAACCCTAATTCAAAAAACCCTAGGTTTAAAACCCTAATCCAAAAAACATGTTGATCTTTGTTTATCCATGATTAATTAAGTTTCTTATCTTGTACATACTTGTTGATTTAATTCTTGTTTTGTACTTAATTGTTATTTTAACCATTATCTTGTTAATTTCTCTAATATATTGTTTATCTAACCCTATGTTTATGCATCATGCTAATCATTCATCATTCATACATAAGTTTGAATCCAAGGGTTTAGATACATCCATCTCTCTTATTTGTTGATTATCATACTCACTTGTTTGTTCTTGTGCCACATGATATCACACACACACACACACTTGAGGTGTTCATTGTTAATTGCTTAAGTTTGTTGTTTTGTCCAAAAGGATGGGAATGATATTGACTAAATTGTCAAAGGTACTCAAACTCTTTTCCAATCTCTTTTATTTTTGTGCTAAGTATTTTAAAGCTTTTCACTTGTTTTATGGTTTAGTATTGTTAAAGCTTGACCAAACCCTTTTATTTTCAAATCTTAGTACTAAGAATAGAATTATTCCCGGTGAAACTATTCTTAATTAGTCCATTGACCTTTGTATTGTTAAAGCTAGGTCTTTTGTTTTTAAACCTTGGTGTTAAGAGAAGAAGTATTTTAAAGCTTAACCTTTTAAATTTATTAGGTACTTTAAAGCCTAATCCCTTTTTAAACTTGTTAAGTATTTTAAAACTTAACCCTCTTTTAAAAAACTTGTGAGTATTTTAAAACTCACAACCAAAAAGATTTTGGCCACTTTGGCCCCCTTTTATTTTCCTTTTTAAGAGGAACTACAAAAGCTCTGACTTCCCTATTGTTAAAGGGGTATGTAGGCCGAAGATGCGATATCTTATCGAGCTCACTTTCAAAAACTTCTCTTCCCATCCCTACCCTCTATTTCAAACAAGTTTTTCACATAGGATTTTCAAAAAGGGTATGGAAAAAAACAATAACAATAACACAAAACAAAGAGGTTCCCATGGAGTACCATGGATATGAGGGGTGCTTAAAACCTTCCCCCTTGTATAACAAACCTTCCGTAGCCAGATCTCTGATACGTTTATTAGTTTTGATTTTAAAAACTTATGTGGGTTTTATTCGCTCTTTCTCCCATTCCTTTTTGGAAACAATAAAGCGCGGTGACAACTCTGTTTAAAAATGAGCTAAGTCTTTCCCATAACTTTAGTCTCACCAATTTCACCGCTTTAGGTGGTAATTTGTTTTGGTAGGGAATGAAGTGGTGTCCTATGAAGTCTATCTTGTCATTGAGTATATCTATCTTTCCCCTTATGATTTTTCAAAAGGTCTATGGTTGTGAGTATGTGATGGGAGTCATCTAAGCTATCTAGTTCTATGGGTGTCTCTTGACTTATGGCCTTCCTTTTCTTTCTTTTTTGAAGATGTATTTTCAATGATCTTCCCATATTTTAATTCATAATGCATTTAGGATAGGATGTAAACTCCTATCCTTCC
Organism: Vicia villosa; assembly: GCF_029867415.1. NCBI lineage: Eukaryota > Viridiplantae > Streptophyta > Magnoliopsida > Fabales > Fabaceae > Vicia > Vicia villosa. Next base: position 99,310,637 of record NC_081182.1, read on the forward strand.
TTAAATTTCCTTTCTTCTTTGAAGTTGTACCATGTTTCTTCCAATATTTTTGTGATCATGTTTTCATATGGAAGTTGTGTCCCATTTGCTATGTTTTCCCGAATGTAATTAATTACTTATTGGGTATAGTTGATCCTGACTTTGTTTTCTATTAGCCAAATTGTTTTTACATCTGTTTGGGTTAGGGGACCAAAGTTTTCTTATTTGGGAAAGAGGTATGCAAAAGTTTAAGCGTATGGGAATTTGATCAGTGCATTTTGATGCACACTCTTTTACTATTGTGCCACGGAAATTCTATAGTTTCCTATGTTTTTTTTTTACTATTTTAATGTATACTTCAGGTTTAGTTTATTTTTGCTTTAATTTTAATTATGTTACTTATTTGCTAAATAAACAATAATTTGACACCTTCTCGTTGTGTCATAATTTGAGCTATGGGGTGTCGTCTGACACATTCTAATATATGTTGGAAATATGAAAGCATAAGCTAAAAGTTTTATGTTGAAGTCAGAACCCAATTCGGAGGTTAGAAGAGTCGAATTCTATATTTTCATGGTAGAATTAATACATTAGTTTTGGGCCAATTTTTATTATTTTCGGGTCTGTTAGTGTTAGGTTCCAAATTCTCTTGTATTATTGAAACAAAATCACAACTTTATGTTTATGATTCAGTTTTCACGAAATTAGAAGAGAGATACGAATTCTATGGAGAACTAACCACCTAAGGTTGATTTGTTGTAATCGTATCTCCATCAAACTTTGAGGTTTTTATATTTTCTAATTCAATTTAATTTCTTTTCAATTCTTCTCTAAGTTTCAATTGTTTAATTTGTTATTTCATAGACTAGAGTTAGTTAATTCCGATTAATGTATGATCCTTAATAAATGTCGCATTTAGCGTAGCTTTTTCGTTAATTTGCTTTAGATTAAGTCACGTTTTCTTAATTCGTGTATGCTTTATCCATTTGCTTAATTCGAAAATTAGGAACATATATCAGATAACATCAATTGCGCTTGTTGATTGTTGTTGTAATCGAAAAGGGAGTTAAATTCACTTAGGGCTTTTGAATTATAATTATCGATGATAAGTCGAAGACCAAAATAGTAGATTAATTTGTTCACCATATACTATATTTTTAATCTCGTTTTTGACCAGTGTGCAATAGCGAGTCATGAAGCATACAACTAAATCAATTGATTACCTTTAAGTATCATCATTAAACCATCTTTGATTGTGAAGTCATTAACTGTTAACTCGATCAAGTTTCAACAAGAGTATAATTATCATATTTTTGCTCTAAACCTTCCGCGTGCATTTTTTTAAAACCTCTAATATTTTATTTTTGAAAAATGAGTCTAAATTTTATAAAAAAAATTTCTAGTCTATTCAACCCCCTTTAGATTGTTTCCCTATTTCATATTCTCACCCAATTGGGAGTTATATGTAAATAATAAAATATCATTCTTTTAGCCTCTGGATAGAAGTTGGCTTATGCTAAAAGTTGACTAACTATCAACTTTTTTTTGTGCATGTAGATGTTCATGCTATTCAAAACTTACTGTGCAATATCATGAAGAGCTATAAAATTTCAAGTATGATACAATATCAAAAGTCCAAAAACTATGTTTTGTTCAATCAACTTCAATTGCTAAAATTACACTGCATTTATTCTTGGTAAAGTTATTTATTTCTCTTATGTTACCAATTTTGTTGTCAATAACATAATCAATGATCCTAATTGATCAAACATTATAAACTGCATCTTACACTTTGTCTTCTTTTAATGTTCTCTTATGCTATGTTTGGGAGTTTGGAGGGGAGGGGAGGGGAAGGGTTCCAAAAACAAAATTTTAAAAAAATATACGAAAATATTTGACATTTTTTGAAAAAATGATTTTGTTTAGAATGATAAAAGAGTCATTATCATTACTAAATTTTTAATTTTCAGAATACTATAACAACCTAAAAGATATTTGGAAAATTTATGTAAGCCCTTCAAAACCCTCAAAAACCCTCATTCAATACAATTTTTGAGTTCCCCCATTTTATGGGGTTTTTGGTGTTATGAATAAACTCAAACCCTCCAAAACCCTCCTACCCAAATTTTTTTTATCCTTTTCACCCAATTCTTCCTATTTTCCAAAGCCCTCCCCCCCCCCCCCCTTCCCCTCCAAACTCCCAAACATAGTCTTAAGGATGTGTTTGATTCGCAAAGTAATAAATACTTATACTTTATTTGAAATGTCTATGCATTAGCAAAAAATAATATAAAATATAATATAATCAGGGGCGGTTCTATAGCCCAACAAGCCCGGGCACGCGCCCGGGCTCAACCCCTATTTTCTTTGTATTCCCCCAAATTTAATAGCCGATTTTTAAAGGAAACTAGGGGCAAAATTAGTAAAAATAAGGGTGTAAAAATTAAAACAGATGAATACCCAATGATCCAGACAGGCCCAATCCAATTAATTATTTATTACTTAAAACAAATTAAAAAAGAACCAAACTAAACAATACCGAAAACAAATTCTGAACCGCCCCTGCCCTGCTGCTGCCCTGTTCCTATTCCTCTCTCTCTCCAAGACGTCACTTTCCAGCACACTAGCAGAGGGTAACATGCTTCTTCATTTGTCTAATTGTTTTCTTATTAGTTTTATAGTAATACAATATTATATAGTTATAGATGTTGTAAAAATCTACCCTTATAGTTTGTGTAAACCCAACCTTGTTCAATAGAAATTTGAAAACCAAAACTTTTTCTAATAGTTCAGTTTCTTGTTTTATCCTGCAGTTTTTCTAATAGTTCAGTTTCTTGTTTTATCCTGCAGTTTTTCTAATAGTTCGTATTCTTGTTTTATCCTTTTGTAAACCCAACCTTTCTTGTTTTATCCTTTTTTTTAGTTTAATATAGGTCAATTTTACATAGTTTAATATAGGTCAATTTTACATAATTTAATTTAGAATGAATGATAGTTCAATTTTTCTTCTAATATTTATATTGTAGTTTTTATTTTAACAGAAATTCTACTCTTTTTTTTTTTGGATTCTAATATAGTATCAAAGATTTTGGTTAATTTAATAGATCATTCATAATAATAAAATTCTCTTTTAATTTTGTTATTATGAATTATTTATTTTATTTAATTATTCGGTCTCGTCAATTTGTGTGTTATAAATTGTTTACTTAAAAATTCGTTTCACAAAATCATTAAATTTCAGAGATGAGGAGGTTTTTGGTTCCTAGAACAAGTATTGAGAAAGTGAATGTTAAGCAACCGGAAGTCGAAGTAGAAGAAACACCACCTAATGTGGCCAACGAGTTTAATCCAAATGAGATTGTGCGTGATCCAGGATGTAGGAAACAAATTCATGAGTATGCTCCGGATATTCAAGACCAAGTGAGGAGGGCATATATATTGAAGGGTCCAACGCAATCAGATTTAGCAAGATTTCCTCGTACTCAATTTGGGAAGTATTCAAGAGCATTTTGTAAAGCATGGTATAAGAATTATACATGGATTGAATACAGTGAGTCGAAGGATGCAACTTATTGTTTCTATTGCTTTCTCTTTAAGCCGCCCGGGAGGGCCGAACACTTTGGTTATGAAGTCTTCAACAAAGACGGATTTAAGGATTGGAAGCATGCATCTAAAGGCTTTAAAGATCATATTGGTAGTCATGATAGTAAGCACAACTCATGTGTGAAGCACTATGATGATTATAATAATCAAAGACAAAGTGTGACAAGTATCTTTGCTAGAGCAACTAGGGAATCAGAAGAATTGTATAAGATCCGTTTAACTTGTTCTTTAGATTGTACTAGATATCTCTTAGCACAAGGCATTGCTTTTCGTGGCCATGATGAAAGCTCTACTTCTCTAAACAAGGGAAATTTTAGAGAGATGGTGGATTGGGTAAAATCTAATGATGACAAAGTAAGAGATGCTTTTGATCGTGGTCCCAAAAATTGCACTATGACTTCCGGTGGCATTCAAAAGGAGCTCGCAACGTGTTGTGCACATGAAGTTACGAAGGTGATTATGGAAGAGCTTGGTGATAGACAATTCTCTGTGCTTATTGATGAGTCACGTGATATATCTGTCAAAGAACAAATGGCAGTGATGTTGAGGTTAGTACAATGAGTTTGTTATTGAAAATACTACAATTATTAAATTAAACTTGTAAATTTCATTCAAACATAGACGAATACATTTGAATTTTTATTTATTTTTCTAGGTTCTTGAACGACAAAGGGAAAGTTGTGGAACTATTTATTGCTCTACATCATGTCAAATATACTACATCTGAGGCACTAAAGGATGCTCTTTATGGTATTCTCGATCGTCATACGTTATCTATTTCAAGGATACAAGGGCAAGGATATGATGGGGATTCAAATATGAGAGGTGAGTTTAATGGTTTACAAAGAAAGATTCTAGATGAAAACCCTTATGCTTTCTATGTCCATTGTTATGCTCACCGTTTGCAATTAGTGGTTGTGTCTGTTGCTAGTAGTTGCTCATCTATTCATGATTTCTTTGAGTACATCTCCTTGATTGTAACCACAACAAGTGCATCTTGCAAGAGAAAGGAGGCACAACACCAAGATATTTTGAATAAACTTGAGAGTGGTGAGATATCTCAAGGAAAGAGCTTGCACCAATCATCTAGTCTCGCTAGACCCGGAGATACAAGATGGGGTTCACATTATACTACCTTGATTCGTTTGGATCAGATGTGGTCCTCTGTGTTAGAGGTGCTTAGTATTGTTGATGAAGATGGACGTCGACCATCTCAAGCGGCGGGTTTGATAGAAAAAATGGAGAGCTTTAAATTTGCTTTCATTTTGAAGCTTATGTTAAAGTTGTTTGGTATCACAAATGAACTTTCAAAAATCTTGCAAACAAAAGATCTTAATATTGTGCTTGCTATGGAATTAGTTGATGATGTTAAAGCTCGATTGACTATATTGAGAGAGAGTGGCTGGAATGATTTATTTAGTGATGTCCAAGAATTTTGTTTTGCTCAAAGTATTCCGGTGCCAAATATGGATGAAGAAATACCGGTTCGGGGACGTTCAAGAAGAGAAGGGAGGACTGTCACTATTCTTCACCATTACCGTGCAGAGATTTTTTATGTTGCTATTGACAAAATATGTGTGGAGATGGATCACCGGTTTTGTGAAGGAAGTAACGTTGTGCTGGATTGCTTCTCATGTCTTGACCCCAAGAACTCTTTTTCCAAGTTTGATGTTGATAAGCTTGCTCATCTTGCTAATATTTATCATGCAGACTTTTCTGATGATGACCGTGGAATAATAAGGGAGCAACTTGAGACTTATGTACATCAAGTGAAAAGGCATGCTTCTTTTACTTCTTGTGAAGATGTTCAAAGTTTGGCTATGAAGATGGTTCAAACTGAGAAACATTTGGTATTTCCTTTGGTTTACAAGCTCATTGAGTTGGCTTTGATATTGCCGGTGTCGACAACATCTGTTGAAAGAGCTTTTTCAGCAATGAAGATTATCAAGTCTAATTTGCGCAACAAGATCAACGATGTATGGTTCAATGACTTGATGATATGTCACACCGAGCGGGAGATATTCAAGTCACTTAAAGATGTTGATATTATTCGAACATTAACCGCAAAGAAGTCTCGGAGAGGGCATTTACCTGTTAATTTTATTTAGCACACTATTCGCAGGTGAGGTTTCATCTCTCTTATGTAGCACACTTTATGACTATTTTTATATTGTCAAATGTAACTTTCAGTTAAATTTTTTTGCCCAGGCTATATAAAATTCCTGGCTCTGCCACTGAATATAATATATATATATATATATATATATATATATATATATATATATATATATATATATATAATATATAATATAATATTATAGAGAGAGAGAGAGTTGTTATAATATAATATGTTTTTTTAACTAAAAATATTGATTTTTGTTATAACTTTTGCTTGAGACAAAAAATTGTCTCATGATTTTGTGAATGACAAAAATTTATGTTTTTGTCGTTTCCTATATCATGTGTTTTGTCACATTTGATGATCACCTTTTTACATTAAATAAAATATAAGAAAAGTTGTTCTATCCAGTCCTTCATTTTAAATAAATCCAAATCATCTAAGTGTGGAAAGCATGTATACATAGATGATCAATTTGAGTTTAGTGTCCTAAGTGATTTTTTTTTCATAAGCAAGGATTATATATATAGGAGAACTAGGGGTTCTCAAACCCGAATACAATGGCCAACAAAAAGCCTAGCAAAAAGGAATATTACAAACCAATTACCCTTACGAAAGGAACCGCAAAGGATCCTTACAAAAATCGTAAAAATTGCAATTGGTAGCGGTAATATTCCCGCAAAAAGACCATCTCCATACCGTGAATTTTATGTTCCAAACAATGTTGTTAACGCTCCAACCATCGTTCCGGAAACACACATCATTCCTAACTAACCAAAGGCACCAAGTAACCGCTAACCAAACCACACCCAATTTACATCTCTTAACTTTCTTGAGTTTGAAGAAGGAGTGCCACTCCATAAAACTTGGTAAACACTCGTCCTCCGCCCTATTTCCCTTACCAACCCAAGAAGCTATATCATTCCAAATCCTATTAACCACCCCACAAATAAAAAAAGTATGCCTACCCGATTCTAATCCAACACTACAAAAGGGACAAAAAATGTTATCTAAAGGAAGAGAGATACCTCTGTGCAATAACAAATCCTTTGTAGGAAGCCGATTGAGGAAAAGTCTCCACCCGAACGCTTTGATTTTGAAAGGCACTTCCAATTTCCACAAAATACCAAAAGCTTCATCGCTTTTGTTGGAAGGACCGAAAGGGATGAAACTCTTCATAAGGAAAGAATAACAAGAGGCCACCGAAAAGTCCGTATCGTCGTTGTAGTACCACTCCACCTCATCCCTCCCCTCACTCCTCCCATCCGCCCCGCCCACAAAATTTTTCAACTCCCCCACATCAACCGAAAGGCTATTCCCCACCAAACCAAAATCACCCCAATTCCACCCTCCATCACCCCAACCTCCCATTGCCGCCACGGAAACATGCTTCAAGTTGGAAACCTCATAGTGGTTCGGAAAGAGGACTTTCAAGGAGGATCCTCCTATCCACTTAGCATGCCAAAAAGGGGTATTGAAACCGTTATTTACGGAGAACCTACTACAATCAACAATCGGATCACCAAAAGAATTATAAGAAAGCTTTACTGCTCAAAGAAAGCACATTACGATTCAAGTTATTTCATAACATAAACCATACAAATTGAATTGCATGATGGATTTTATTGATTCCATATAACATAACAGAATGGAACGTAACAGAACGGAGTGAAGTGGAGCAGAACGGAATAAAGATTCCACTCTATTGTTTGATTATTTTATTTAAAATTTCTCGTTCCATCACATACACCCCAAATTGGATAGAACAAAAAATGAGGAATTGGTCGCAATGCGATGGAATGGATTCTATCATGCTCCATTCCATTTCATCAATTATTTGTAAATTTAAACGATGAAATCTCATTAATTACCATACCATTTCATTCTACTCCATCTCATATCACCAATCCAAACATAACATTAATTGACTTTTTAATTGAAATATCTACTATGCTAAATTAATATTTCCTTTTTCTTCTTTTTTGAAGTGACAATTATATCTTGATACGTTTATGTTAATTGTTAAATCATTTATGCTACTGTCAGACGCAAAACCATATTTTGATTTGTATGATTATTTTATGGGCAATGTTAATGAGTGCCCCGGGGGCACTCGTTAAGGATCATTAATTAGCTTTTGGATTCATTAATAATCTTTAAAAAAGACTTTATTAATTGTATTATTTAAGACAAAAGATTTAAATTTTCTAAACCATAAAAAAAAGTTGATACGTTTACAATTATTACATTCAATTTTTATTTATTGTTAGTTACTGTTTCTGCATATTTTATTTTCATTGCCTAGTAATTTTTATTTTCAAAAAACACTACTATTTGTTTTCATATTTAGTTTAAAACATATACAGTGGATTTCTTTATATATATTTTTTAATTTATCAAAATATTTGAATATTTAAATTGAATATGAATTTTTATGTGTTTTTTAGTTATTATTTTTTGTTTTTGCAATATTTTATTGTTAATTTTTTATGAATTTTAATTTTGCTTATTTTGTTTTTAGTAAATGAAATTTTCATTGAAATGATAATTCAATATTTGAACCCCAAATTCATTTATTTTCATGTGTATAAATTATGTTGCATATAAAAGAGAAATTGAATGAATAAATTAATTTGAGTCAACATAATAATTAGATATATTTAATTATCATTTTTTATAAGGATAAAAATATAACTAATGCTCATTTAATACTCCTTATAATGCTCATTTAATACTCCTTATCCAGTGCCCCCGGGGCACTGGTTAGCAGGACCCTTATTTTATTACTATTGAATTTATATTGAGAAACTCATTTAAATGTGCATTTGCATATTTATATTTATTTTAGACAACATCAAATAAATCGACTCACACCAACATCTTCTTAATTTTAAATGATAAAGTCTTAATTTAGACTTAAAAACTGAAAATTAAAACACATCCAAATAATACCCTAAATTTATAGGTTTCTATCTCTTGCTTAAACCCTGATACCTCTATTACTTAGAGAACAACTTGGAGTAAACTAGAGAATTTGTGTATAATAGATTAATAAATTTTTAAAAATTGTATATTAAATTTGCTTTGTTCAATCATGACTTCAAAATTATGGTGGGAGAGATCGGATATTTACAACATATTTTTAACCCATTGTTATAATAGAATACCTTATAAAAATTAAAAAAAGAAAAGAAAAAAAAAAGAGAAAAAAAAAAAGCGAAAATGAAAAGCGAAAATAAAATAATATAACTAAAACACACTTTTAATGAGAATGTCATGGAGTAACAAATTTTATTTCCTTGTGCCAACCTAAACTAAACCTAGAACTTCATGCAATCTTCCAACCCTTTGATCAACTGTGATGATGTACGTTGCATACATGTCCATGCTCCCAATTCATTCCACACATATAACAAAAATTACAACCACACCTGAAAAACACAAAAATGAATCAGTAACTATAAAATCTTTTTCTCTCCATTTTCTTCAGTATAGGACTAGTTGAGAAATACAGAACCTGCAGTGAATGTGCTCACAACCACTGTGCTTCTCAACATAGATGTAACATAATGGACATTTCTGCCACTTTTCTCTTTTCACCAACTCCAAAAATAACCTCTCATTTTCAACTTCATCAGCTTTCATCTTCACGTACCTGTTATTTTTTACTTCACATAAATTATCATATTTTGAATCCCACCATTTATAGGGATTCAATTTCAGGGGATGCATGTACATATGGTAAAATTTAATAGCAATTAATTATTTAGTGTAACGATGAGAGTGCACTAGGGTATCAAAGAGTTTTTTTTTAACTTTCTTACTTTTTTTCGAAACTTTAATTGGAATAAATTAATTGTACACTTTATTTTTAATTGACTTGGAGAAAAAATTGTTTTAATACTTAAGTGTATTATAAAAATATAAATAAAAAATTAAGTGTATTATAAAAATATAAATAAAAAATTATATATCCAAAGTAGTAAATTTATTATTTTCTCCATTCTTTTTTAATTATTTCGTTTTATAGTAAGTGTTTTATTAGTAAATAAAAAATGTTTATACTGAACCAAAGTTAGCTAAGGATCTTATCCATATTTTCTATGCAATAATTTATGAAGAATACTACCAATGGAACGATACAGGTTCCCAAAGACCATTAGTCAAGTGACCTTCACGGTTCCAAGTCCAAACGGCACATTAGGTTTGTTGTTGTTGTGACAAAGAATTCAATTAGTACACTTTCCTCAAATCAAGTGAGAGGAGTGTTTGTTATGAGAGGTGAGATGATTTAATATTAACCATTGAGTTAGAATAAATGATCATGATTAAAGTTTTAATTTAAAAAGTCATGAAATTAATGACATTTGGTAATCTTCTTTCTTAGTTTGATCCCCGCTTTCTTTTCCATGATTAAAATGTTTAAAGTTTAATAGATTAGTGACATTTTTTGTGCTAGAGGGACCTCTAGCACTTCAAATTTTAATTCAAAATCTCATCCGCAAACATTCAATCTGACCAACAACCCAATCTTACTTATTAAATATAAGCAAAATTTTTAAAACGTTCAAATAAATCCTTCATATATTAAAAAGGTGTCATGTTTATCCTTCTGGTTGCTTTCGTTATTGATAAAACTAGTAAAAGACCCGTGCGCTCGCACGGGTCACGCAAAGTCGATATAAACAATAAATAAATATATAACGATGGTTAATAAATATATATAAACGATATATAAATTAAAATTAAAAAACATTTGAAATTATAATTGTCATATAAATATTAATTTAATCTAGTTAGAAAAATATACTTTAGTAGAAAAAATAGAAAAAAATAATTAAGCAATCATCTACCCGTGCGTTCGCACACATCATACAATATAGTTATAAATATATCGTGAGTAGTCATCTACCCGTGCGTTCGCACGGATTGCACAATATTATGAATAATAAATAAATATAATATATGTTGTTATATTTATTTGATTTGGTAACAGGTACCAAACTTTTTTGTACAAATTTTGTTTATTGTCATTCATACCACTATCTTATTATAAGCATTTCAAATCTTTTTACTTATTTTAAATAAAAATTACAATATAGTTAATAGATTTATTTTTTCAAAAATATCAGTTATAGGTTAATATGTACATATATAAAACAAAGGAGATAATTAAGTATTTATCTATCAGTAGTAAATAAATATAATATAATGATGGTTAAAAATGTAAATAAAATATATACACATTAAGTAGCTTTGTCCCGTCGAAAAATGTATATTTTAGTAGAAAAATAAAGAAAATAATTAAAAAATCATTTACCCGTGCTTTCGCACGGTTCATAGAATGTCATTATAAATAATAAATTAATATAATATAGTGATGGTTAAAAATGTATATAAAATACAAAAAGAATAACATTTTTTTATAAGAAATTATGTATTCATCAATCATAATTGTCTCATGTTAAATGTAATTTTATAAGTAGTCTCTGTCAGTCGAAAAATGTATGTTTTTCGTAAGAAATCTATGTATTTATACATCATAATTGTATCATATTTTTTTTGTAAAAAAAAAATATTAATAGCAATTTTTTTAGTATAAATGTTAAATTTTATCATAAAAAATTACTAACATTTTTTTATAATTGAAGTTTTTAATATCTTTTATTATATTTTAATAGTATCTTTAATTATAATCAATATATTACATATATTTTTAAAAAAAACATAAAAAATAAATAATATTTATAGATAAAACTATATTTAGTATTATTATATAGTATTATTGTTAGTAGTTTAGATTAATGAAGCAATTCTGACAATAAATTAATTATTTGATTTGTTGATCAATAAATAATTCATTCAAATATATAATTATTTGGTAATGATATTGATGCATATTGGTAAACATAACGTTTTCAATTACTGATAAATATTTATTATTAGTCCTATACTCAATTAACATATAATAAATTTTGAATCAATTTTGAATATCATTTAATTTTTTATTTTTTCTTTTTAATTCTATACAAAATCTTTTTCGTTTATTTTCAATTATTTCTCCATTTGAATTTGAATTATGTCAAGATACTGTATATTTGTTGATATTGTATGGAAGGTAGAGATAAATGTATTCTAATTAAAAAAGCGATTAATATTTTATTAAAAAAATTAGTTATTTTGTTAATAAATAAATAATATTAAAAATATTTATTTCATTGATATAACTTCAAATAAAAAAAATTAAACAACAACATTGATTATAATAAAATAATAAAACTAAATGATTATATTGGACGATAAAACTTTCCTTATTAAATTGATAGGATTTCACGGCTGTTAATTATAGACACCGCCTTACCTTTGATTTTTTTGATTTTTTTTTAAATATGACAATGGAAATGGAAGTGGATTAGAGTTATAAGCCATATGCGGATGGTTTTGATAATAATAAAACTTAAAGTATAGTAGAACCATATGATAATGTAAGAACTCCCACAAAATTGAACCTTATGATAATATCAAAAGATTTAAAATTATATTCTTAAAAATTAAATCTACTTTAAAAAACCAATTTAGAAAAATACAGTGTTCAAAAAACCTAATAAAACCTAATAACAGAGACATGTTGTGCAGTGTTAAAAAATCACTCTTCCTGCATCAACAAAAAAACCAAATAAGAACAAATCTAAAAACCAAAATCAAATAAATCAATTTATAACACAAATTAACTTTTTATTTAACATAAACCAAATTTTATAGACAGATAAACTACAGTATAATTAAAAAAAGCTAACAAACTGTAGTGAATAAATGTAGGCCAAATGAAATAATTATTCACTGGGGTTGTCTTGCCTATAATAATCAGTTGATAATTAAATGGATGCTTGATAAGAAGAGTATAGCAATTTTTGAATAACAATTGAAGGGAAGGTGATTAATATGATTGCATACATAGAACCACGATGAAAATCGTTGAAGCGTCTTAATGATTACTTTAAAAATAAATATACTATCTTAAAATTTAAGAAATTTTATATTGTAGGCTTGTTTATATATTTCACATGTAATTTATTAGTTGACACAGTATATTTTTTTTGTAATTGAATTCGGAAAAAAATAAAATTTATGTAATTGAAATGAATATTATAATTTAAAAAATTATTTAATATTATATTAAATAATTATTTCTCTTAATTTTTTTACAAATAAGATAGTTATTTTATAATAAAGAGTAAGTTTTTAAAAAATGGACTCTCTCTTTTCATATATATTTTTGAATTTTTTTTTTACAAATAAGATAGTTATTTCATAAATAGATTATTTTATCATTTTTTTAAGATAAATTTTCTTTATTTAGGTCTCATTTACAATTACCCATAAATTTATTACAATATAATGAATTTATTACAATAAATATATTTATTATAAGGCATGCTAATATGAGTCGATGATGAAAAGACAATTGTTGGCATGAATATCGGATTAAAATATGGGAACAATTTCTCTATCCATTACAAAAAGTTGGGTAGTGTACTTCCAACTAATCACATGATTCCATCTAATTTAACACATTTAATTATTTATTAAAATACTGTTTGTTGTTTTCAAAATATTTTACAAAGGAGGTAACATTAACCAACTTTTTGAGTTGGGTAGATAAGAATTCACCTTAAAATATTAGTTTAAACTTGGACATGAAATTAATTTTGGTAGACATCGATTTTATTAAATCACCTTAAAATAATTAGGGATTGTAATTACAATGATTCATTACTTTTATCATAAAACATCTATAACTTAAAACTAACATTTATGCCATTCTTTTTTCTTCTGTCGTTTATCAGTATTGTGGAGAAAATGAAGTACTAAAAACCCACATAGAATTAAGTGGATACAACTTACATAATGGTTTATAAGTGAATATATTTCATTTGGTATTAAGATCATTTCCTTTGGTATTAAGATAAAAAGTATACTGAATCCAAATGAAACATGATAGAGTTTTGTAAGACCCTATGAAATATATACTACCTGCTTTATTTTGCTTTGAAAAACAAACATCAGTTTTGAAACTTAGGATTTGGATTGATTTAGAAATCATTCTTTTTTAAAAGCAAATAGATTTCAATTAACAAAAACCATGGTATTTATATAAACAGTTGGATAAAGATGTTCAGGGATATTTTTCACCCATGTTCAGACTTAAGATCTCTGTCTTTAAATCTATCAAAAACACTTTGAGATATAAATAACTTCACCAACACATGTCTGATAAATAAAAACATTGAAAACAGAGACTTCTAAAAAACACAAAGTTTATAACACTCCATAAATCATGGATCTGGATCCCCTCCAGTGTTTTTCCTACAACTATCTCTCCTGTGCAATTCTTGATCATTAGATTTAAATCTAATGGTTTAAACTCTTTTCACCTTTTTCTTTTCCTCTATGATTAGATGAATCAAAAGGTCTAGATTGGAGCAGAATAAGCAGAAGGATACACAAAGCAGGAGAGGATCCAAATGCATAAATCATCTGGTTAAGAACAAAATACTACGAATATATTAAAAGGAAGCAGAAAATGATTTCAAATAATAAGCAAAGAAAGATGAAACATATATGATGCCGGCGAAATATTATCCGGTTAAGAACAACATAAGATGGATAAATGAAAGCATTAGAAAATGATATCAAATAATAAGGAAACAAAGATGACGGCAGAAGAAAGAAGAAAAATTCCATGCAGCCGAAAAAACTATGGAAACGAAGATGAAAAGAAACATTTTGCTTGATAAAATGGAACTGAATAATATAAAAGAGTTTGATGGTCAGTTTTGTGGAAGAGAATGAATTTATAGATGGAGGGAAGGAATTGGAAGGAACTTTGCATAACTTAGGTTTGCTTGGAATGACTAAAAGCAACGTGTTAAATGGACTACCCATTCCAATAAAAATATAATTAATTAGGGCTAAAGGCAATTGAATAGGTTTAGGTGTGTAATAATTACGTTTAGGGTTAATGAAAGGTTACTAAATAATTATAATATTTATTTGTTAATTTAAATATTAAGGTAGATGCAATTACTTATCACTCTCAAAATGGTGATTAGAGGGATAATTAAAAGATTTCATATGTATTCTACTTTATTATATTAAAAGTAGATTATGCTTTCACCAAGGCTTGAACCGTGGGCACAAGGGTGCACAATACCTTACCATTTATCCACTTTGCTTTGCTTTTTCTAGTATCACTTACACATTAAATATAATTATTGTAATTTTAATTTTACCTAACCAACCGAGAAAATCTTTTGTTATCTAAACTGTTCATCATCTTCCCATAAATCCAAAAACCCAGAAACGCTTGAGAAACCAAATCAAAAGAACAATCCAACCCAAATCATCCAAAAAAAAAATGCTTCAGTTCCATTTTTGTTACGTGCCTCTAAGTTTTGGGGTTTTTAGATCGTGATACCTCTTCTTTCTTCTAAGAAACCACCTTTCACTTTCATCATCTTTTGAATCTATCATCTTAGTAGACCACTTATGATTGTACGAGTTAACGGTTTTACGGGCGGACTGTTTCGGGTAAAAATCAGTATCATTGAATCTTAAAAATTTCTTCTCAAGACATTTAATTAACAACTACTAAAATCAGATTTTCATACAACAAAAACATGAAAAGGGGGAGAGAAAGAAAAAAAGATCACAAAGAAGAAGAAAACAGCATGGAAAGGACGATTTCATCATGTTTCACTATCTTATTAAATAAGAGAAAATATGAAAACTCAATTTCTTTTCCAATTTCGTCGAAGAAAGAAGGGGGAGAAATTGGATATAATGCTATTAAAACAATGAACATGTAGATTAATATGAAAGGAAAAAATAATATCTTTTTAAAATAAATAAATTATCAATAGTATTAA
Organism: Vicia villosa; assembly: GCF_029867415.1. Lineage (NCBI taxonomy): Eukaryota > Viridiplantae > Streptophyta > Magnoliopsida > Fabales > Fabaceae > Vicia > Vicia villosa. The sequence continues at coordinate 99,326,267 of NC_081182.1, forward strand.
ACTATATCCATTCACGTGACATACTGCCATTATATCAATCTTTATAGCCTTTAATTATATGCATTGATTTTGATCAAAAAAAAAAATTATATGCATTGATTATTTTATTAAAACAATATCACTTGCATTTAATATCCCAATAAAAAAGAGACTATTAATACTATTTAATATCCCTTGCAGTAGTTAAATAAATAGTTGGAGCAGGAAAATAAACTATTGAAGATGAACATGGTCTAATGGTACACCAAACTGTTCAATAACTAAGGAGACCTCAGTTTGACTCTTTAGTGTGGGCAAAATTTTGGAATTATTTATGGAATTTTCATGACCTTGGTGATAACATATGTCACGTAAGTCCGACCCACATGTAAGGGAGTGGGTCCGACCCACAAATCCATTTAGAAGGATATTTGAAGGCCTGTTACCACTTTCTTTTTTAGATGAGCCACAAACTGATCAAAAGCATTCTCGATTTTGGAACCTAGGAGAGAAACTCATTTCCACCGGGAGGAAAAAGAACGAAAACCAACAAACCTTACCTCCTAAAAGTGAGAAAAAAATTCTTTGCAAAAGCACCTGAAATGAGCCTCCATCTCCACTTAGTAAAATAGCCAAATTAACTAAGCGAAAATCCTGGATTTCCAGATCCTCCATGCATGTGTATAGGCTTGCAAACATCATCCTACTTGAACCAAGCAATCTTAGAGTCATTGTCTCTGAGGAAATTTCTCTGGAATCATACAAGCTTCTACCAAAACTTGACAGAAATTTTTAGGAAATATAAGAAGAAGATAAGAGTATCATTAAGGGCTGAGTTAAGTAAGATCACCTAACTCCCATTCTAACATATTATTGTCTCCACGAGCTTAACCGACTAGAAATCAAACTAACTAGAGGTTACCATATAGATATGATGTGAGGGTTTCCCTACCGATAAACCTGTGTACTTGATGAGAATATACGATTGTTTACAATGGATAAAATACCTAATAACTTCATAATGGCATGACCTCATTCGCCCCAATGAGATCGTTATTCGCAAAATTAACTTGAAGATCCAAAACAAGCTCAAAACCCTGAAGATTATCCTTTATTGACTAGATATTATCTAATAAAGTCTTTGCCAAGATAATCGTGCCATTCAGATACAAGAGATAGAAGATATTAAGATCCGAGGAACCAACTCTAAAACCAGATAAGAGACCAAGACCCACAACTTTGGAAAATAAATCACTCATGCTTCCGTCATATGCAAGAAAAGGAAAAGAGTTGAAGGTTCACCTTAATTGAAACCCTTTTGGATGATGATTTCTTGGTTCATAAAATATTGACCAAAACTGCAAGATTTCCATAGAAAACTCAAGCACACATCTAGGATCTCCGCCTAGCATTAAACCCAAACTTGACAATCATACAATCAATAAAAGTCCAACTAACCAAATCATACACTTTTCAAAGTCCACCTTAAAACTGAGCCAATTTTTTCTTTATATCAAGGTCCACCAAATCATTTACAACCGTCACTCTGTCTACTAGAAATCTACCTTTAAGAAAGGTCAATTGGTTATGGAAAATGATATTGTCCATAACCTCAACAGGTCTATCTAACAATACTTTGATAACGAGCTTACAGAAAGACCCTGTTGCAACTTGAAAGCAAGTGTTTTTACTGTCTCCATAAGGACTAGTTGTATTTTTAAAGATTATTTTATAGTTTTTACGACTTTAAGAATGTTTTATTAGATACTTTATCTATAATATAAGAAGGGTAATTGTTCTGGAAAAGTCAATTTTAACCTTGCTTATTTTTTTGCCAAAACATCGTTTTGAGGGTAAAATGTGTTTAACTTAACCAAATCTCAACCAAATGTCAGTTTTGGTTGCATGCTAAACACACTTTACCATAATTTTGTATTGTAGTCATTATTATAATATTTTTTAACTAAAAAATTGGTTTGATGGCAAATAGATTTTTTAGTGCATATTCACTTGTCTCGATGCAGGAAAAAAATGGTTTCCAATGCATACTCACATGTCTCATTTTCTCTAAACCTCTCTCTGTTTTCTTTCTTCATTTCTCTTATCTCTTTCATCTCTTCTTCCTGCAAACAAACCTAACAGGGTTTTGTTTTATTTTATGTTCTGAATCTACATTTCAAATTTTCTCAACTTTCTTCATCAATTTTTCTCTTTGCTGTGAACTCAAACTTGCAATTCATCTTCATTTTCTCACTCTTCAATTTTTCTATAAAATTCTAAAAGATTTCGACCCTCAAAATCGCAAATTCCTTTTTTTTCTATTTTATTTGATTTCATTTCTATTTTCATATTTTCAAAAAAATCTCAAAAAATTTGTAGGTCTGTGATCTTATTTTATTTGATTTATAATCAGGTTTTTATATTTTTTTTATTTTTTTTAATCACTTTTCTATTTTTTTCATTTGTTTTCTTAACCGGAATATTGCAGTGGTTTATCAACATGTTTCCTATGGATTGACCAAGTGGATGGAGCTTTACCCCTTGGCCTCGAGGGATACCCCAATTATTTTTTTGGCCAAAAACTTGTTGGTTTTTGGCCAAATCAAGGTTATTCATATTTGGCCAAAAACCTTTGGTTTTTTGGCCAAATCAAGGTTATTCGTATTTGGCCAAAAACCTTTTGGTATTTGGCCATATCAAGGTTATTCGTAATTTTGGCCATAATTTAATTTTCTAAACCTCAATTATTTTCTTGTATTATTATTAGAAATATTATTATTCTTATTCTTATCTTATTTTTGCAGGTACCTACTTTGCCCAAATGGGAGCAGGTGTAAACTCTATCTCCCATTCCTTACACTTATTTGTTCACTCCATTGCCTTTCCTAATCACTTTCCACTTCCCCTTGATAACCTTGGTAAAATCTCTATTTTTTAACCATTAATCCTAAAATGTATAATAGGTAGGTGTTGTCCATTAAGATTCGTCTAGGTTTTAACCTTTAGGTTTTTTTAATCCATTAGGTTTTTAACCGATTTAATTAATTAGGTTTTTTAAACCAAAATAATTAATCTAGTTAATTAGATTTTTTAATCCATTAGGTTTTTTAACAGATTTAATTAATTAGGTTTTAACCAATAATTAATTAAGTAATTTAGGTTTATAATTAATTTAGTAACAACCTTTAGACTTAGGTTTTTTATTTCACCTATTTCCAAACATCAATTTTTTTTTAATTCTCGATCTTCTTCTCTCTCATCTCAAACTCCAATGATTGTTGCATGTGTGTTTAATTTTTATTCATTTAATTATTTATTTAATTGTTCATTTAAATTTTAGAAATTATGTATAGGTTGCAAATTCTTTTTGATGTAATAGTAATTAGGATTTACTTTAATTTCCGCACTTTACTTTTCCGCATCCCCCGTTTTTGGTTATGTAATCCCCCTCCCCGAAGCCTTGTAATAGCGTATGACTTTATTTTTTCTACCTTTAATTTTCTGCTGATATAACTGTTAGAAATTAATAGGATTGTATGGCAAGACTAAAATCAACCTAGAACAACCCTAACTTTCAGGCTTAAATTAATCAATCACTCTTTTGCTCACACACTCACCTTTAAGGTAATCTCTCTTATGCTGCTTTTTGATTAAATAGTCAAGTCCCTCAAATGTAGGGATACCTTAGCAAATTTCCCTCCGATTTAAATCATCAAAAAGATCATAGTCCCTTAGAGTTGCCTACGATAAAATGATATTGTCCCTCGAGTTGCCATCGATAAATGATGATAGTCCTTTCGAATGCTAAGGTATCCTTACTGATTGCCTTTTTATGACTATTCACATCTAATGCATATGACTTCCTACCCTCTTTATGGTATGGATAACCCATATGAATATTCGTTAACCCTTCAATGTCCTTTACATCTAATGAAAGGACTTCCCACTAACTAATGGTGTGGATAGCCTTTTTCCTTAACGAAAAACTTAAAAAACAAGAAAGACATTAAACTTAGGGTAGGTAGCTCTTAATTGTTTGCTCACAATAAAATTCAAACAAAACTCTTTTCACACCTCCTTTTCAAAACTCTTTTCAAAGACTACACTTTGTATACATCCGTACGAAGATCATTACAAAGTTAAAGCTCTTTTCAAAATGTTTTTCTAAACACACACTACACTTCTTTTCAAACATTTCAAACAAACAAAGTGAGATAAGCAATTAAGATCCCATGGATAACCATGGATACAAAGGGTGCTTACACCTTCCCTTTGTATAACCTACCCCCCGAACTCAAAATCTTTTAAAGGTCTTTCCTGTTCTTTTAGCCTTTCTTAAATTGGATAAAATAAAAGTCGGTGGTGACTCTTGCTATCCGCATATTTTAAAAGTCAGCTCTCCCACCGTATTACAATATAGTAGAGGTATTATCACAGAGAATAGGAATGTCACTCTCATATATTTGAAAATCTTCCAGCTGGCTTTTCATCCAGAGGATCTGAGTGCTGCATTTAGAAGCTGCAATATACTTAGATTATCACCCAAAAAACCGACATCTTCTAAAAGTGATTTTTTATTTCTAGCCTATATCCAGCGTAGTCAGCATCACAATAACCTACTAACTTCTACTGTTTTGATTTTCTATAACACAAGTCAAGGTTAGTAGTACCTTTCAGATACCTAAAAAACCCCTCAATAATTGTTAATTGTGATTCTTAGGGATTTGATTGGAAACGAACACACAAACAAAAACTGAATAAAATGTCAGGTTTAGAAGTAATTGAGTATAAAAGAAAACCTATCATACGTTTGTACCTTCTAATCTACCTTATTGCTTACCTCATCATTTTCCAGAATACACGTAGGATGCATTGGAGTCTTATCTATCTTGCATTCTGACATGTCAAACTTCTTTAGAAGTTCTTTGGTGTATTTACTCTGATGGATATATGTCCCTTCTAAACTTCGGTTAATCTGGATTCCCAAAAAGAACTTGAGTTCTCCCATCAGACTCATCTCAAATTCAGCCTGCATAGACTTAGTAAACTCCTTGCATAAGGTAGTATTAGCAGAACCAAATATAATATCATAAACATATAATTGAACTACTAGAATATCATTTTTGAATGTTTTACAGAACAAAGTAGTGTCAACCTTTCTTTTGGTAAAATCATTTTCTAAAAGAAAATTGTTAGTCTTTCATACCATGCTCTAGGAGCTTGAAAAAACCATATAATTATTTCTTAAGTTTGAAAACAAAATATGGATTTTTATGATTTTCAAAACCATGAGGTTGGTGTACATAGACTTCTTCAGTTATGTAACCATTATGGTTGCTTTGTCCAACCGCGATTAAAGGGTTTACTGATAAATTAAAATAAAACTTATTTTTTATTTCTTTCATAAGACGCCCTAGGTGAACAAGCGAGCCAGAGACGATAGAGGTGGCGTAATCTTTACCCTCTTTGTATCCATTCATTCGGAGCTCAAATCTCTACCCTATTCGTTCATTTGTTTCTTCAGCTTCCCAATACGGCACTCTTCAACATCTTCATTCGTTTTCGCTTGGTTTATGTTGTATATGCTCAAATATTCACCTTCTTCGTTCATTTGACTCTTCAGCTTTGAAGTACAGTACTCTTCAACATCTTCATTCCTAACGTGCATAAGATTCTTCAACTTCGAAGTACGATACTCTTCAACATCTTAATTCCTTTTTCTTTGTATATATATATGCTCAAGTCAGTATGAGAGTACATTTTTCATATGCTTTAGGTTTAGATTTGCTTTAGGTTTAGATTTTGGTGTGTCATTCACATTATTATGCGTGTATAAGTTTCAGAAGTTATTATGGAATGTAGTTGGATGAAAGCCGATATATTAGGTTCAATTTATTAGAAATGAGTTCTTAAATTCCTTGAATACGCTGACAAATATCTTCCCGATAATAATGGTGCCTTTTATTGTCCTTGTGTTGTTTGCGCGAATATCAATAAGGGCACAAAGAAACAAATATTCCAGCACCTTTGTTGTGATGGTATATGTCAAAATTATATAATATGGATGTGGCATTGTGAGGTGGATAAAGGGGAAAGTCGGGCGCCACAAAGTCAAAGAGTAGATGAAGAAGAATATATGAAGGATCAACTAGAGGATATGTTATGTGATATTGGGGAATCTTCTTTTAAGAATTCTCATATTTATGATATGTTATGTAGTGATAAAGACACCCCTTTATATAAGGGATAGACAAATTTTACACAATTTTCGGTGGTGTTAAAGTTACTTAATCTGAAGGCAAGAAATGGATGGTCGGATAAAAGTTTCACGGAATTACTTAAACTGCTAAAGTAAATGTTGCCAGAAGATAACAAATTGTCGGATCGTTGCTATGAGCACTAGAAGATATTGTGTCCAATGGGTCTGGAATATATCAAAATACATGTTTTCCCTAATGATTGCATATTATAGATGAAAGAGTATGAAGACTTGTATCAATGTCCGAAATATGGTGTGTCGCATTACAAGCTGAAGGCCAACAATGGTGATGACAATGTTAGTAGGAAGCATCCTCCTGCTAAAGTATTATGGTACTTGCCAATAATTTCACGATTTAAGAGGCTTTTTTCTTATTCAAATGACACGTATGTTCTTAGATGGCATGCAGATAAAAGGACTCGTGATGGAAATATTTGCCATGTAGCTGATTCATTGCAACCTATCTCTCCCTGGCTGTGAATGAAGCACAAGTATATACTGTTAAGTATAATGATTTCTGGACCACGACAACCTGGTAACGACATAGATGTTTATCAAGTCCATTAATTGGTGATTGACGACTCTTGTGGGATGAAGGCCTTGAAGTTGATGATGCATATTCTGGGGAAAAGTTTAAGATGCGTGCAATGTTATTTTGCACAATCAACGACTTTATTGCTTACGGTAACTTGACTGGGTATAATGTAAAAGGGCATAAAGTGTGTCCTATTTGTGAAGATAATACTTGTTATCACTAACTTGAGTTTGGAAAAAAGACCGTTTACCTTAGGCATCAAAAATTTCTAAAATCCAGTTATCCTTATCGTAGATTGAAAAAGGCTTTTAATGGAGAGCAAGAGTTTGATGAGGCTCCTGAACCTTTAACCGAGGATGAAGTTTATCAATGGCAGAAACACATTAATGTTGTCTTCGGGAAGAGAGAAAAAGAAAAAGGGTTAGTTGTAAAAAAATATATGGAAAAACAGGTCCATTTTCTTTGATCTTCCATATTGGTCAAGTCTTGATGTTAGACATTGTCTTGATATTATTCACATGGAGAAAAATGTGTGTGATAGTTTGATTGGCACACTTCTAAATATTCCAGGCAAGACTAAATATAGTAATACTTTCCGTCTTGATATGGAGACGATGGGTATACGAAAACAATTGGCTCCAACAGAGAAAGGAAAAAGAACTTATCTGCCTCCAGCATGTCACACTCTATCTAAAAAGGAAAAGAAAATTTTCTGCGAGTGTTTGCAAGGTACTAAAGTTCCGCAAGGTTACTCATCAAACATAAAAAAACTTGTATCAATGAAAGATCTCAAGTTAATTAGTTTAAAATCTCATGATTGTCATGTATTGATCCAATAACTTCTATCAGTGGCTATATGTAGGATCCTACCAAAGAATGTAAGAGTAACTATAACGAGATTGTGCTTATTCTTCAATGCCATAAGTAATAAAGTTCTTGATTTCAAAAAGTTAAATGAATTAGAAGATGAGGCTGAAATAATCTTGTGTCAATTGGAGATGTATTTTCCTCCATCACTTTTTGACATTATGGTTCACTTACTTGTTCATCTAGTCAGAGAAATTAGATTTTGTGGCCCAGTTTATTTAAGATTGATGTATTCAATAGAGCAATATATGAAGATATTTAAAGGATATACGAAGAATCATCAACGACCGTAAGCTTGGATTGTAGAAAGGTACATTACTGAAGAAGTTGTTGAGTTTTGTACAAACTATTTGTCAGAAGCAGATTCTATAGGCATTCCAAAGTCTCGTTACGTTGATCACACAGACGGAAGACGTATTCAAGGTCTAAATGTTAAGTAAATGGATCGGGATGTAGTTATTCAAGCACATTTCTATATATTGAATAATATAAATGAAGTTCCACCTTTCATAGATACTCACAAAAGACTTTTGAGGAAAAATTATCCCTGAATGAGTGACAAGTTTTCGTTGATAGATCATAACAAGAGATTCATATATTGGTTTAATAAAAGTGTATTTAATGATCGTAGTGTATTCGAGATACTTAAATGGTTGTCGTACGAGTCAAAATTTTGTGTCATTACTTGGACTACATATGACATTATTCATTATACCTTTTATACAAAATTAAAATATGTTAGTAGTACAATGCAAAATAGTGGGGTTATGATTGAAGTCGAATTGATGTATTTCTCTAGTTCAAAAGATAAGAATCCTGTATTTGTAACTACCGCGTTTTATGGTGTCATTGATGAAATTTGGGAGATTGGTTATGTTATTTTAAAGTGGTTTTATTTAAATGCAAATGGGTTCCCAATAATAGTAATGGTGTACATTGATATCTTAGGATTCACTCGGGTCAACCTTGGCAAGACATCTTTTATGACTGAACCATTCATCATGGCTTCTCAAGCAAAATAAGTTTTCTATGTTACCTTCCCATCAGACATATCGGGGAAATGGTCAATCATTCTCCAAGGAAAACACATTCCTCTTAGTGCTGAAAGTCTTGATATTCCGTCCACACCTTCTTACACAACACAAGTTCCTACCTCATATGATGAAGTTGATGTAGATACTCTTCATGCTATTCGAATCGATCACGAAGAAGGCACTTGGAAAAATTAATTACAAGTATGTAATTTATTCTTTATTGATAATATATTCATGTATGTTATAGTTTCCAAGTATTTTTACTAACAAGTATAATTATTTGAAATTATAGGTCTTTAGAGTCAAGACACCAAGAGACAAGACACCAAAACACCAAGTTACAATTATGTGATGTTATGTAGTGTGTAAACTGTAGATTGTTTGTTCTAATAAATTGTAGGATGTTTGTTATGGTACAATTGAATATGATACAATTATGTGAATATGATACAATTAATATTATTCAGATAACTTTATCACGTGAGTTTTTTTTTTTTGCTGTGATATGGTGAACAATAATACAGGTTAAAAAATGTGATTAATTATAAAAATAAGGATAATATTTATTAATTAGGCAGATAATGGTTAAAAAATGGGATTAACTTTTTTTTCAAGTATACTCTTTAATTACTATTATAATCACTTTTTAATTTGAAAAACTATATTTAAAGTTGCAAAATAATATATCAAATCAACAATTTGGAAGTCATAGTTTAAAACTACGAAGGACAATTGGGAATATAGATTAAGTTATTAATAATGAGTGCTCCAAAAATGTATCAATAATTATTGTATGGAAACTTTTGATATTTTTATTAAAGAAAATGAAAAATAAGAAGAAACATTTAATTTTAAATCGCAACCTAACTAATATACGTATCTTACACCTTGATTCTCGTAACTGTCCACAAATAACACTAACGCACGATCAAAGTTATAAACTCCTTATTTATTTACTTTTCAAACATGTTGATGAAACCCTAACGCACTCCTCTCATGTCTTCTCCTTCTTCTACTTCTCTTTCAACAAAGAGAAAGAAAGCAACCACCACTCAGTCCTCAAAAAGCATATGCGGTATATGCTTTGATTCTGTAAGAGTCTCTAAAATCTTCACAAACACTTCATGCAACCATCCCTTTTGTACTAACTGCATATCCAAGTATGTCAAACTTCAAAGAAAAGACAAAGCGGTGAAACTCTACTGTCCAGATCCACAATGTTCTTTGAAACTCAAACCACAACATTTGCAATCCATTTTACCTAAAGAGCTTATTGTTGAATGGGAATCTGCAATTTATGAGTCTTCGATTTCTTTGAAGCAAAAGATTTACTGTCCTTATAAGAATTGTTCTCTTATGATGGTGAACGACGGGGTAGAAGTTGTTACAAGTTGTGAATGTCCTTCTTGTCATAGGCTATTCTGTGCACAGTGTAAGGTTCCATGGCACGCAGACATGAGTTGCCGGAGATTTCAGAAGTCGACAAAGGGTCAACATGAAAAACAATTGGATGAGAAATTTATGGAATTGGCTAAAAGAAAAAAGTGGCAGAAATGTCCCAAATGTTCTATGCATGTTCAGAGAAATGGTGGATGTGAACACATAGCGTGCAGGTTGTATATCTTATCACCTTCTATTGTTCATCCTTAATCATTTTAACTAATTTTAATTTTGATTAAAGCTGTGTACTTAATTATAATGACATTATATTGATGAAAAATGAATTATAACGATTGCATTGTTTTCAGGTGTGGATGTAACTTCTGCTACAAGTGTGGTAAGGATTGGATTCATGGACATATATGCAAATATTCGCGGTAATTAACAAACTCTTTGCATATGGGATTAAATATGAATTTGAAAAGTAATGAGTTGAAATAAAAGATTTTGAATTGTAGAATAATAAATTCTGAGATATACGGCCTCCTCGACTTGTGTTAGGTAGATACATTTGTTCTATGTTTGTAGTGTATGATGTTACTGTTTTAGGTGGATGCATTTGCTATTGATTGGTTATGCTTATTTAGGCACATTTCCACTCCTGTATCACAATCACTAACTAAAGCATTGAGTATACAATTATTTTGTTTTGGTCTTTTATTTTCATGGATTCTGTTTTGGACTTGTCAAGAGGGGATTGCTACATCTTGATGTTTAATAAACTGATTGAAATTTGTTTGTGTTTACAATGCTTATAACAGGTGACATTCGGGAGTATCGCGTGGCGAATATGAAGGAAGTTGCAGCTGTTTGTTAGTTAGTGATCACAAAGACAGAATTAATTCTATAAAGACTGCATTAGTGTTGCAAACTTTGTTTTCCTATAAGCATAGTGAGACCAAGTTGAGAGTTGATTCTATAAATGTTATAAGCTGAAAATTAATTTAAATTCAAAAGATTTACATGGAGCAGAGGCAATCCTATTTCGTTTATATCATTTATATATAATTTTGCTCATTGATAAATGTCCTTCCTTACCATTTAATTAGTGTTATGTGAATTACATAGGAAGAATATCTAAATACTCCTTTACGAAGATCTAAAACAGATAATTGAGTGGGGATAAGGAGAATAACTATTAAGGGAAAGAACTGATTCAATCACTTGAAATGAATCCGTACGAGTCAGTTTGATTGTTTAATGTCAAGCTCACTGCTTTGAACACTTGAAATGTGAAGTGTTGTCATTTTTTTTGAAGGAGTTAGTGTACGTCTCATTTTACAATCAATTGATATTCAGTTCCTAACAACAATTCCCCCGGTAAAGGAATAAGGAATGGGTTCTCCAAGGCCTCATTGCTCTCTCAAGCTTTATTATTGGAGGCTGTGAGTAGTCGCAATCCATCTTTTTTGTGTTTATGACTATCAGTTATATTGTTAAACCAATGGTGACGAAAGCAATAATGCACATGTGCATTAAAGAAAAGAAAATATTAAAGCAAAATAAGAAGAGAATTATTTTCATTCATTTCAAGTTTTAGAAGATACGCTTTGTTATGGGCCGGACAAAGGCCAAATATGAAGGTCCAATATACACAAATCCAATAGAGATGATTGTAAGTATATAGTCAGCGTACGTAAAATTAAAGATAAACTTGTTTGATCTCCACTTTTCACTATATTTATATTGGACTCAATTAATGACTTAGGCGTTTGAATGTTAACCTTGCAGGTTCATTATGCGCCACTGTTCTAGAGATCAGTATCACCGATTCTAGAGTCTTACATCATCAACTAACACCAAATTTGGTTCCATAATGTAATAGCGTCGCCGACCGTGGGAATCAACAGCGAATTAGCACAAAATTTCACAATCAAATTCAACGAACATATCATACTTGATCGCAATCCAGGTCTCTGCCAATACCACCGTAAGATGGAGAGAATAACCACATACGTAGCACCGAAAAAGTCTGACAAATTCTCTGATCTTGCACCTTGCACCACTTCAATTCTCTATCATCAACGAGATTCGCGTGAAAGCAATGTCTGGAAAATATCCTTCACTAGAGTACCTCGTCCAAGAAACGGAGGATACCAAATCACGAATATGGATAATGTGGAACTATGTGGTTGCAAGTCTAATCAAGAAGTGATCAAAGCTAAAACAAGCCATGACTATCATTGTTTTGTTTTATGATGACTACCTATGAAGATGAAACTTTTGATGACAACTTGTGGAGATACATTCAAACCTTAAAGCATAAAGACAAGGTTGTATGTCAGGTAGTGAAAGATGCACAAGACAATTCATTCAAAGCTCTTCCTTGGAATAAAGCCAACGAGTTAGAGTTTAATGACCATCGATGATGGTATCCAAGTTGAAGATATCTAAAACTTCATCTCCAAGACGACTAAAGGAAATGATTACATGATTGGTGCATTCGATAAAGTCTTAAAGATTTAGAGTGTGAAAGAGAGGAAGTTTGAAAGCTCGATTGATTGTGTCTGAGTGGTCAATGATTTGTAAAAATACAAGAGCTTTTTTGTAAGGTATTACGGCTAAATCACACACTCACTAAAATATTTTTGAAGCCTTGATTTCTCAAAGAAAACAATCTAAGAATATTTTGGAGCCTAACCAGATGAATTGGGAACAATCAGAATGATTAGAGCGTGTTTTTGAATTGTCCAATCGATTAGAGCATATTCCCATTCGATTGATAAGGGAAAATTATGTCCAAAATCGATTACGACATTGTCTTAATGAAAGACAACGTCTCTCTATCAAATCTTTTCAAAATGGGAAATTATAATCGATTATTTGGGGCGTCTAATCGATTAGCATAAGTACTCAATCGATTAGATCATTAATTTCTCATGAATCATTTACTTTTTGTGTAGCAACATTTAGCCTATAAATAGATTTCTCCCTTCACTTTTTCACATCCATAATCGTGAGTCTTCTCACTCTCCTTACTCTCTCTAAACTATTTTTCTACTTTCTCTCACTTTAATTTAGCCATAACACTTTGAGAAAGTACTCGTGTTTAAGTGAGAAAAATATTCTAGAAAGGTCAAATTGTAAATTCACCAAGAGCTATTTTTTCTCTTGAGTGAATGTCTCATCTTAGAAAGTGGTTGTTTGGGTTAAAAGCTAAAATTGTTAAAAGTTTTGTTTGGGGAATTTTTTTGGTTGGTTCGTTAGCTCAACAACTTAAGAAAAACCTCTCTTTCTGAGTTCTTGAAAATAACAATTGAAAATTTATCTCTTTCGTTCTAGAGCTTAATCTGGTGAAAAATCCCTACTTGCTTCAAGATCAGCCTGGTGTAAAACTACGGTTTGGTTCAAAGGATAGCCAGATAAAAACTCCACATTTGTTCAAGATAAGCCCGTATGAAATCTCGATTTAGCTTTGGGACTAACCTTTTGAAGCTTTTGTCCGTGTTTTGAAAGAAGACTAACTGCTTTAGTCAATTGTTTGTTGTTTAGTTGGAAGTTAACCTTAAACTTTAATTTTCCTTGTATAAGGAGGTTCAGGAGGTTAACCTACTAAAAGTTCATAAGAATTATTGGATGCTCTCAAGATCAAGTCTTACAGAGAGGTGTAGGTCACTTAATTTAGACAAAACCGTTATAAATCCTTGTGTCATCTCTTTTCCCTTATCTATTTTATTTTCCGCATATTTTCTTTCCATTCATTTTCTGCTACAAGATTCAAATATTTTTTTTAAATGTTTTTTAATTCAGATTTAGAAAATAATTTTGATTTCAGATGTCGTTTTTCAAAAGCTCTACAATTCACCCCCTGTTTGTGTGTGGAGTCATATGTTCAACATTATTCTCTCTCAGGATAGAGATAAGTGGATTTGGAAGCATAGAAGAGTGAATTTTTTCTTTGTTGCCTTTGTTTAAGATGTTCAATTTTTAGGTTCCTTGTCATCTATCACAATTAAGAACTTGTCTCCTCCTAAAGAGTTGGTCTTCTCTCGAAATCTTTTACAAGATTGATTCTTTTCTAGAGAGAACTTGTCTAAAAAAGGGATGCTTAGTGATTATAATGGGATCTCTTATTCTTTCCAAGGGATTGAGTTGAGTTAGTTCCTCAAAATTTTTTCACTTGTGAATTAGCCTTGTCGGTATGCTATAAGACCTTTTATTGCTTGGGTTGACAGAGTGTTCTTCCTAATGACCAAGTGTTGTTCTTTTTTAATCTTTATTTTCTTTAGGTGGTAAGGCCAAGTGTAATGCCCGTTTATCTAATTAACTATTTTATGGTGTGTTTGTGAATTATTTGATTTAATTTATGAATAATTTAGGATTAAGTTGTTTTGTCATGAGTTAATTAATTAGTATTAATAATAAGAGAATATGAACATTAGGCCCATTATGAGGTTAGAAGTAGTATTAGTGAGAATGTAAGTTTAGCCCATTAGTAAAAGAGAGAAATTAGGAAGAAAAAAAAGAATAAAACAAGGGAATTAGGAGAAAGAGAGAAAATTCTGAAAGTTTGAAGAACGTAGAAAGAGGGAAGTGAAGAGAGCTAGGAAATAATTCATTGGAAGCTTAGATCCAAGGTAAGAGTAGGGTTCTTACTCTCTAAGGGTTGGCATGATAATGTGTATGGTAGAGGTTAGGTTACATAATCCTATATCCATGAATGTGTGAAGAATTTGAGGTTTTAATGTGTTTATGGATGTTGTGAATGAATTGTGATGTGTGTGAAAACTATGGAATTGATGTTTGTATGTGAATAATGGTATGATGTTGGTATTTGCATTGAAAAACTATGATTATTGGTGGTTTTTGTATGGGGAAAATATGTGTTTTTGGGTATTGAAGGGTAGAGGCTCGTAGCAGCAAAATAACAAATTTTTGGGTCTGCTATAGCAGGAATCAGTTCCCCAAATAACAGAACCGAGTTCCCAAAGTTTCTGGAGCGCAAGAATGTGATTTTTAATAGGGGAACCGGTTCCCCTAATAGAGGAACCGGGATCCACTGAGTCGAACCGATTTTTCTTAAAAACTTCAAAAAGCCATAACTTTTGACTCTGGTGTCCGTTTGACGCGCCGTTTGAACCTCCGAAAAGCTAGAATTATATCCTATCTAATGAAATCAATTTTAGAACCTTTTGGAAATATTTTAAAAATTGTATTTTTCCAGTATATTTTGATTATGAGAAGTATGAACGTGGTTATGCGATGTTGACGCCAAAATGGTGTGATTATATGTTGTAAATGAATACGAAGATAATGTTGTGTTGCTGCCAATAATTATTGGCAATTGTGATGGAGGTTATGCCTCGTTGTTGTATTTTTGTTGTTATGTATGGTTATGATGTCACATTATCGAGTCGCATTGCATAGCATATTTTTACGATGGCCTGGATTGGAAAACACGTTGGCCTAGATTGGCAACTGCAAAGAAGGCTTATGCCTTATTAATGCCTCTAATAATTGGAAATTGAGAAGAGGGTTTATGCCCCGATGGTACCACATGCATCTACACAGTGTCGGTTGCATTGCATTATTATGGTTATGATATGACTGATGAATTAGTTGTTGTTGAATGATGAGTGATGCTAATGTTGTACGAAGTGATGAAATTATGTATGATCTATATCTCCTATATTATTTATCATGCATTCCTTTATATTGTAATATATCTCACCCCTTCTGTTTGAATTTTACTCCTATATTGGTAACGTGCAGGTAATTAGGAATGAAGGCTAAATAACTTTGATAGTTGAGTTGGTGTCGTCGCTCTGATACGTAACACTCGGGGGGGGGGATGAATGTTATCATTGTACTATTTGTTTCTTTGTTGAATTTTAATTGTTTATTGAAGTATGTTTATAGCTTGAAGCTGATTTTGTTGGATTAAGATGACATGACATTTCTAAGATTGAATATGTTGAATTCCGCTGCGTAATTGGAAGTTGTTTCATTTTGAAGATTATATCATTTTGAAAGGTTCATCCGTTTATACGTGTTATGTATATGCTAATATTATAAGCAATTGTTTGTGATATGAAGTAAATGTGACATCCTAATTGTGATGAACTATTTTCGAATGAATAATTTTATACTTTGATTATTATTAATATTATACGAGGTAAATCAGGGTGTTACACCAAATCTTGGGGTGATTTTGCTATGATCTAACACAATCACTACAAGAAATAGTCAATTTCGCCAAGGGTCAAATTGCATTGCATGTCTAGCACACGCAATACATTCTTGATCAATGATGCCTTATCATCCTTCCTTTGAATGGCTACATGTCTCATTCCTTCTGCTACAATAGATTTATTGTCAGTAAATTGCATGTTGGTCTTCTTACTTGCATCAAAGTAAATCAACCATTCCTTCCCTCAAGTGTCAAGATACTAGATTTGGGAGTTTGTAACCTTAACACTAGTTGCATTCATGAGCATAATAAGATCTAAGTTTGAGTATCTTGGCCTTTTCTTCACCATTCTTGGGATTCTTTACTTTACATTTCCAACACTCATCTGCATAATGTCCTATCTTCTCACAATTGAAGTTTTGTACCTTTGTTTCTTCGACGGTTACCACTATGTGATCAAAGAAGAGAGACAGTGTTCTCAATACTTTCTCAATGATCTTCACCTCATTGTGAAATTCACCACATTGATTCATCTTATTTGTCAAGGTCAACAATCTTGAGATATAGTCAGTTATTTTTTCATCATTTTTCATCTGCAAAAATTCAAGTTGTCTTCTCAATTGGTGTAACTTGACTTTCTTGACTTTAACATCACAACCAAAATATATTTCAAACTTGTCTCATGCTGCTTTGGAAATAGTCTCACCATAAACATTTTCACATACATTCGAATCAACACTTTGATGAATGAGGAATAAAGCATTGCAATCTCCTTTTTTTTCTCCCTTCCCTTGTGTGATTTCCTTTGTTGCTCTTGCATCTCTGGGTAAAGCTTCAACCTTCTCCATTTTGTCAATTATCAAAGTTTTGTAAATATAAATGCAATAATGTGACATTTGATGGATCCACTTATTTTTAATACATTATAAATGTCTTCAAAACTTTAGTAATGGAGAGGGAAAATTGAGGAGAAAAATGGAGAGGATCTTGACTCAATATTATGCACCAAAAATCCCCTTCATTTGTGACCCCAATTTATTCCAATTCGGCTTTGATTAAACTCAACACTCACCATTTTCAATCATTATATTTAAAATTACTACTAAATATATACATTATATAAAGTCTTTTTGGAGCATAAATTATATAATATTTAAATACCTAGGGCACACCTTTTAATTGATTGAACAAAAACGAAATTCCAGATGAAAAACGAACGCACTCCTTCACGTTCAGAAAACGGAATGCAAAATTCAAGGAAGAGAAAATCTCTTTCAGAAAACAACGATGATGAAAGCAGAAAGAAAGCAACCACTAGTTGCCACCTTCAACCTCTTTCAGAAAAAGAATCGCAAAACGCAACCACTAGAAAATCTCTTTCAGAAGACCGTTATGAAAAGAACAAGAAGACAAACAAAGCAACTACCAGTCGTGAACCCTCAAAAAGAAGATGCGGTATATGTTTTGATTCTGTAATAGACTCTGAAATCTTCAAAATTCCTTTATGCAACCATCCATTTTGTACTAACTGCATATCCAAGTATGTCAAACTTCAAAGAAAAGACAAAGTGGTGAAACTCAATTGTCCAGATCCACAATGTTCTTTGGAACTCAAACCAGAACACTTGGAATCCATTTTACCTAAAGACCTCATTGTTGAATGGGAATCTGCAATTTACGAGTCTTCGATTTCTTTGAAGCAAAAGATTTACTGTCCTTATAAGAATTGTTCTCTTATGTTGGTGAATGACGGGGAAGAAGTTGTTACAAGTTGTGAATGTCCTTCTTGTCATAGACTATTCTGTGCTCAATGTAAGGTTCCATGGCACGTTGATATGAGTTGCCGGAGATTTCAGAAGTCGACAAAGGGTCGAGATGTAAAAGAATTGGATGAGAAATTTATGGAATTGGCTAAAAGAAAAAAGTGGCAAAGATGTCCCAAATGTTCTATGCATGTTCAAAGAAATGGTGGATGTGAACACATTTCGTGCAGGTTGTATATCTTATCACCTTATATTGTTCATCCTTAATCATTTTAACTAATTTTAATTTCGATTAAAGCTGTGTACTTAATTATAATGACATTATATTGATGAAAAATGAATTATAACGATTGCATTGTTTTCAGGTGTGGATGTAACTTCTGCTACAAGTGTGGTAAGGATTGGATTCATGGTCATATATGCAAGCATTCGCGGTAATTAAGAAACTCTTTGCACTTAGGATTAAATATTATTTTGATAAGTAATGAGTTGAAATAAAAGATTTTGAATTGTAGAATGATAAAATTTGAAATATGTGACCTCGACCTGTTTTATGTTTCCATTTGCAGGTTTTTCAGAATAGATATGTAAATTCTTTGAACATATCATTTGCTAATTTCTGTGTTAGATAGATGCATTTGTTCTATGTTTGTAGTGTATGATACGTTACTGAGACGAGAAATTTCTTTGTTTGGTAGATGCATTTGCTATTGATTGGTTATGCTTTTTTAAGCACATTTCCATTTCTGTATCATAATAAAAAACTAAAGCATTGAGTATACAATAGTCTTGTTTTGGTCTTTTATTTTCATGGATTCTGTTTTGGACCTGTAATGAGGGGTTTTCTACATTTTGATGTTTATACTGATTGTAATTTGTTTATGTTTACAATGTTTATAACAGGTGACATTCGGGTTAGGAATATGGCGAGGTGAATATGAAGGAAGTTATTAATTCTATAAAGACTGCATCAGTGTTGCAAACTTTGTTTTCCTGTAAGCATAGTGAGACTACACAAGTTGAGAGTTGATTCTATAAAGATTTTAAGCTGAGAATTTATTCAAATTCAAAAGATTTACATGCAGCAGAGGAAATAATATTTCATTTATATATAAATTTGCTCATTGATAAATGTCCTTCCTTATCATTTATATATAAGTTTTAGAAGATACGCTGTGTTCCGGGCCGGAGGAGAACGAAAGAGAACACTAAAGAGAATTAGTTTGTTTGAAAATTAAACATTGATTGTATGTCTTTTAATTTGGTTTATTTTTTGGAAATCTTGTAGGAAGAAGGCTAAATTGAAAGAACAAAGTATTGAGAATGTCTTCATAAACCACACAATAAATTTTTATGCCCTTAATAATTAATCACAGAACTGTATTAGGCATCACCTGGGGATTAATTAACATTGAGGAACACATATTTGCAATTGCACATCTTCTTGAATTAAATGACAACTCATTTACCTAGCTTATCAATCATTCGTCCTAGTCTTTCATTTCAATCGATTGTTAGTCAGTCTCTTAAATGCTTGGTATGCTCTTGAAAGGCTAGGATAGATTGGAGTAAATATGCAAGGTTGCTTGTTTGCCATAAATAAGTTTCTTGAAGACTTTGGAAAATATCCATTCTTGATGTAGTTACTTAATGGTTCTCCAAGGAAAGGATACTTGTTATCCTGAGATGATTCATCTCCTCACCTTGCTGGTAAGAGACTGCCAAACAAGCCTTACTTGTTTTATCAGTATGAAATTGAAAACATTAATAATGATCTTCACAGCAACAAAGTCGGACAAATTTTTTTTGAACACATAGAATTTTACTTGAAATTTTTTCTATTGTAGGTGACTTTGGCCCCTCTAAATTTTGTTTCAATGTCTGTTCTTGTGGGAGATCATGATCAATGTTTGTCCATGTACATTCATGTAGTATTGATGTTTTTGTGTACAAAATTCAATCAGTGGTAACATTATTTGAATTTGAAATTTTTCATCCTATTATTCTGATAGTACATAGGCCCGAGAGAATGGCATGAGGATTGTTGGAATAAGTTTGGTTCTACATCTATAATTATTAAGTTTTGATGATAACAAAATATAGAGATTAATTTTGTACACTAATCATTTCATTAAGTGTACAAAATTTGAAGTTAATGAAAGCAGAATTGGACTCTGGACAAAGCAGAAAACACAACTGACTATAGACTCTCAACAAAGCAGTCTCTGGACAAATTTTTTTCTGTGGTAGTTAATCATCTGGATAACCAAGACAATGACTCTGCATCAACCAGTCCAGATTTACTCTGATAACTTAAGCCTCATTTTCACTAGACTCTGAAGTCTAATAATCAAGGTTTTGAACTCTGATCAAGCTTCAAATCATCTCAAATACGAAGCCATGATTTGGAGAATAATTATTGAAAGAATATCCTTGAAAATAGTACATTTAAGTGGAAAAATCAAATATTCCTTAAAAAGGACATGCTGAAATTTTTAAGAACAAATATTCTTTGAGTTGTAATCGGATTGACATGTGGACTAAGTCCTTATAGTGGGGAGGCAAAATCACTCATACGAGTGGATTGGATTAGCTTAGTTAACAATGATTCAGGATTAAAATCATTGAATAACTTTTATCATTGTTGTTCTTGTCTTTGGTTTCGCAAAAAAAAAAGTCATATCTGCAACCTAATTCAAAACCCCCTTTCGTGTGTTTCTTGAATCTTCAATTGGTATAAGGCTCCGGTTCTATTGAGTGTAATGTGTCAAAAACTTAACTTTTTCAGATAAAGATATATTTTTTTGAAACACAGTATGCCATCTACATCTACCAACAACAATGATAAAGATTATTATTCTGCCAAACCTCAAATATTTGATGGAGAAAAGTTTGACTACTGGAAAGATAGAATCGAAAGTTTCTTTCTTGAATATGATGCTAATCTATAGTTACACACATCCTATAGATTCAAATGGTGTAAAGCTTGAAAGAAACAAGATGGATGATCAACAAAATAAGGATAACAACAATCATCATAAATCTATGAAAATCTTCATGAATGATATTTCTTATACGGGGTATGAAAAGATTACAAATAGAGACACAACTAAGTCTATATATGATTCTTTGAGGATGACTCATGAAGAAAATGAGAAAGTGAAGGAAACCAAGGATCTCGCCTTGATCCAAAAATATGAAGCTTTCAAAATGGAAGAAGATGAGACTGTTGAGGATATGTTTTAAAGGTTTCAAACTCTTGTAGCTTGTTTGAAATTTCCAAATAAGGATTATACCACCGCAGATAATGTAAAGAAAATCATCAGAAGCCTGCTGATAGGAAAATAGCAAGTGTACTATTTTTGCCTATGTAGTAGTAATGGGAAAATCCCAAGTATCGAATCTCAAGGACTGCTTGACGATATAGAGTTTTATCAGTGTTTCAATTAAACAAAAGTTCAAAAGGAGTTTTGGTTGGTTTTGCAAATAATGTAAATAAGCAGAATATTAAAACGATGATCAGAGATGAGTAGGTTGCTAGGGGTCGGTGAATGATTCTTCCTGTAACAACTATCCTTCTCAATGCAATAACATAGTTTCACAATTGATTACCGGTTCTCAAGAATATCTAATCCTAAGGCCTTAGTGAAAAGATCTTTGACGTCACAACCTAATTACTATGTCCATAGATAATTATAATTATGATCAAGCATTCCAATACCAAGAATTTCCGGTTAAGATAAAATATCTCTAGTCCTAGGTGATAATTATTATCCTATGTTCTTACTCATGTCAATGAACAATTGCTGTCCAGCTAAATTTATTCATACAAATTCATTATCCGTTTGTCCGACGGTTAAGGCATAAAGAACATATGTAAAACAAATCAATTATATGAAAACCAAATTATTATTGCATCAAAGAAATAAAGTTATCACATTCAGAATCAAGATCACCCCCTAGCAATGGGGGGTTTAGCTACTCATAAAAATAACAGAAAACATAGTTTTGATTGTAGACATTACAGATAAATGAAGGAATCAGATCTTCAATGGCTAATGCTCATAGAATCCTTCACTCCTTGCATCAATCTTGAATTCTCCAGCCTCTCTAATGTATTTTCGCTCCCAAATTCGTCGAACCCTTGTCCAAACGCATTCTGGTTCTTTTATTACTGTCATTCTGGGCTTTTCAGCAAAACAGGCCCAAAAATCTCGTGCACACGCGTGTGGACACGCGTCTGGTGCTGTGACACGCGTCCTGGGACGCGTCCTGGCAGGGGCAGGCATTTCCTTTGCAGTTGTGGCTTCTGGGACGCGTGTGGGCACGCGTGTGGGAGTCAGGGACGCGTCTGGGCACGCATGTGGGAGTCTGGGACGCGTCTGGGCACGCATTTGGCCAGCAGACCTCAATATTTCACTTCCACACGCGTCTGGGGACGCGTTTGAGCAGCAGGATGTACTTGTGCAGGCTCCACACGCGTGTGGAGACGCGTTTGGCCAGGCCATGTGCATTTTCATCAATTTCTTCACGTTTTGCACTGATTTTCTCCACTTCATTCATCTGAGTCTGCAAACACTTAAACACAAAACCAAAGCATAACATGACGAATAATAAATTAAAACATAAAATAAAATACTTAAAGATAACTAAAAACAACGGTAAAAATACGTGTGAAAACCACTGATCAAACTCCCCCAAACTTAAACCGTTGCTTGACCTCAAGTGACAATTACAAGAGTTAATGACCTTCAAGGCACATCAGTATTCATACGTGAGATATCCAGTTTTATTGATCAAGAAACAGTGTCCGGCATTCACATGACGCGACGAGTTTCTGCTCCCACTTTAAACCTTAAGCTCCCCTTTTCGATACCTCTCCAACTATGCTTTGCACTTAAGTCTCTTTCCGATTTTCCTCCTCTTTCATTCGGACAATCACATTACGGCACTATATTTCTCATAATAATCATCACATGCAGGAGACAGATCAAGACTTTATATTTTCTTTTTCTGGCACCAAACGAGCAGCATTTGCTACTTTCTTATTACCGATGAAATTTTCAAACTTTACAGTTGTATATTGTCCTTTTGGACGACGTTTGGGGATCAACCTCCTTTGGGCTGAATAACCGGGTAAGGGTTACCCAACTTAGCGAGCCGGTTGCCTTTTACCGCCTTTTCATCATTTGGTGCCAACCTTATATCCTTTATTTTTTTTCAACCAATCATCATGCATGTGAATCTGAATTATGCCAGACTGTATCAATAAACTACTTGAGGAGTACTTCTCAGGATACAAGTACTATGGTGCAAATCTACACGTTGGACTCGTATTTCATTTAAGGAACCAAGGGTGTTTAACCAAACCTCTTCTTGTCACATTATTCCGAACTTCCTGTCCTCAACCAATCCTCCCTTCATCTCTATATACTATTCCCGATCGCTCATTAAGATCAAAACTCTTCAAAATTTAAAAATTTCGGTTAAAATTTGGGAGAATGATTTTGTAAGTCTTACACATATTATAGCAGCAATATAAATTAAAATGCAAAAAGTAAAACCTCCCCCAAACTTGAACAAAACATTGACCTCAATGTTTTAGACCAAGCCCGAGAGAGGTGACTCACAGAGGGTACTGCACTCCATAACTTCCACTTGAAATGCCCCTTTTATTTCCTGAAAATAAAACAAACAAACAGAGAAATTAATTAATAAAACTGTGGGTTGCCTCCCACGAAGCGCTTCGTTTAACGTCGCATGGCTCGACGGTCCATTACCCTTTATTATGGAGGGTATTTTCTATTCCACACCTGGTTGCTCTTCACCTCCGCAACCAAAAACTCATGAAGATGAAAGGCATGAACAACTTTTCTCTTCAATTCACTTACCACATTCTTCTTGACTTTCTTAGCCTTCTTCGGACTTTTGATAGCTTCATGAGTTGTTTCTACCCGAGATGCTATGCTTGAAACTTTTTCTTGGAGCTGCTTAGGTTTTTTGTCTTTTTTTTCACTTTCTGTCGTACCACCAGAATTTTGATCATTCACAACCGCCCTATGTTTCTTAACTCCTAACATCTTCAAGGTTACTTCTTCATCAAAAGATCTCAGCGTTAGTGTCCCCTTTTCAATGTCGAGGTTGCAGCGGCCTGTTGACAAAAATGGCCTCCCAAGAAGGATAGGAGTTTCTTCGTCTTCCGGAATGTCCATGATGTGGAAGTCAACAGGGAATACAAACTTATCAACTTCCACTAGTACATCTTCAGCTACCCCATATGATTTCTTAATGGTGTGATCAGCAAACCTTAACTGTGTCTTACTCTCACTAATCTTTTCCAATTCAAGCTTTTTAAAAATTGACAAAGGCATTAAACTCACACTAGAACCAGAATCGAGGAGTACCTTTTTAAATGTGGTATTATTGATAGTGCATGGTATCGCCACCGCTCCAGGGTCTTTCCTCTTTATTGGAATCTTTCTTGCTGACGAGATTATTCCACACTTCTCAGTTGCAATTTTTGATTCTCCTTCCACTGATCTCTTCTTTGTCATTACCTCCTTCAGAAATTTCTTATACAATGGCATGTACTCAAGTGTTTCGAAGAAGGGTAAATTCACCTCTAGTCTTTTGAACAATGCAGTAAACTTCTTAAAGTCCTTCTCTTTTGAATTCTTCTTTGTCACTCTGGAAGGGAAGGGTAATTTGATCACCGGTTCAGCATCTTTCTTATTTTTTTCTTCAACTGGTTTAACCGGTGGTATCACAACTTCTGGTTCTTTCGGATTTTCTCTTATTTCCAAATCCACCTCTATTACCATAGGGTCATCTATTTCCTCTTTTTCTTTTTCAGATTCAGTCACTCTTTTGCTTCTTGTTGTAACAACATTAATCTTCTCTTGATCTTTCGGATTTTTCACGGTTGCACTCGGAAAGTTGCCTTGTGCCTGTAGAGTGAGGTGCTGTGCTATTTGACCCACTTGAACTTCTAGATTTTTGATTGAAGCTGTGGTGTTCCTATGGTTGTTTCTTGTCTCTTCTTGAAACTGAGAGCATTGTCCCGCCAATCTCTCGATAGCTACTTCCCACTCCGCCTTCTGAGGGCCTTGTTGTTGTTGTTGATGTTGATCTTTCCATGCGAAGTTGGGATGATTCTTCCACCCAGGATTATAGGTGTTAGAATAAGGATTATTTTGCCTCAAGAATTTGATTTCTTCAATTTGCTTGGAGTCGCAACACAACAAATAGTTTAATGAGGACCATTGCAAATTTCACAGATTACATGTTGAGCTTGTTGCACTTGAGCGACCTGTTGAGTACCTATATTCATAGCCTTTAATCTCTTTTCTACCTCTGCAGCTATCGCATCTTCAACTCGGATTTTTGAGGTTTCCAGCTTGAGATCAATGATTCCTTCTGGTTTGCTAGCACACCTATCATACAACTCCAGATGCTCATTTGCAGCTATTGCTTCAATGATTTTTGTGATGCCGGAGGCTGTTGTGAAATTTGTTGAGCCTCCAGCTGCTGTATCAATCAACTGCTTTGTTTTCATTCTGAGCCCATTGACAAATACTTGCATCTGTTCAGTCTTGTCCATATTATGAGTGGGACATGCTACTAGAATTCTTTTGAATCTTTTGTAAGCATCTCCTAAGGGCTCACCCTCCTTCTGCTTGAAGTTCAAAATATCATACCTCTTTCTTATAAATACCACGGCGGGGAAATATTCATTCAAGAAGGCCTTCTCCATCTCTTCCCATGATGTGATACTGCCTGCTGGGAGAGAATAAAACCACTCTTCTGCTTCTTCGGCTAATGTGAATGGGAACATTCTCAGCTTCTTTGCTTCTTCTGTATGCCCTTCAATTTTTAGAGTGGTGCTCATGGTCAGAAATCTCTGTAGGTGCTTGTTTGCATCTTCATTAACCTTTTCGGTGAAAGGTTTTCTTTCCAGCTGATTTATTGTGCTCGGATGCAATTGAAAATTTGCCGCATTTACTGGTTGGTTGACAATTGTGAGTCTTCCTCCCGGGTTGTTTGCAACACCGTAGTCACCAAGGAGCCTCTCAGGAGGAGGAGGATTTTCACCCATGGTTTCTGGTTCACTTTCAGACTCTGAATCTGAATGAACTGACACAATTTCCTCTTCAGGTTCCAGATTAGCCAACCGAGCTTGTCTACGCCTTGCGTGCAAAGTTCTTTCAATTTCTGCGTCAAAAAGAAATTCAGCTGAGGCCTTGCCTCGCATAAACAGATTAGATAATTATTATAATTAGGAAAAATAATTAGTGCAGAAAATAAAATTTTAGTCGCAGAGCAACAAAATTTTAATTGAAATAAATCTAAAACTCAATTATCTTCGGCAGTCCCCGGCAACGGCGCCAAAAACTTGATAGGAAAATAGCAAGTGTACTATTTTTGCCTATGTAGTAGTAATGGGAAAATCCCAAGTATCGAATCTCAAGGACTGCTTGACGATATAGAGTTTTATCAGTGTTTCAATTAAACAAAAGTTCAAAAGGAGTTTTGGTTGGTTTTGCAAATAATGTAAATAAGCAGAATATTAAAACGATGATCAGAGATGAGTA
This sequence comes from Vicia villosa, assembly GCF_029867415.1. Classification (NCBI taxonomy): domain Eukaryota; kingdom Viridiplantae; phylum Streptophyta; class Magnoliopsida; order Fabales; family Fabaceae; genus Vicia; species Vicia villosa. Next base: position 99,352,865 of record NC_081182.1, read on the forward strand.
GGTTGCTAGGGGTCGGTGAATGATTCTTCCTGTAACAACTATCCTTCTCAATGCAATAACATAGTTTCACAATTGATTACCGGTTCTCAAGAATATCTAATCCTAAGGCCTTAGTGAAAAGATCTTTGACGTCACAACCTAATTACTATGTCCATAGATAATTATAATTATGATCAAGCATTCCAATACCAAGAATTTCCGGTTAAGATAAAATATCCCTAGTCCTAGGTGATAATTATTATCCTATGTTCTTACTCATGTCAATGAACAATTGCTGTCCAGCTAAATTTATTCATACAAATTCATTATCCGTTTGTCCGACGGTTAAGGCATAAAGAACAGATGTAAAACAAATCAATTATATGAAAACCAAATTATTATTGCATCAAAGAAATAAAGTTATCACATTCAGAATCAAGATCACCCCCCTAGCAATGGGGGGTTTAGCTACTCATAAAAATAACAGAAAACATAGTTTTGATTGTAGACATTACAGATAAATGAAGGAATCAGATCTTCAATGGCTAATGCTCATAGAATCCTTCACTCCTTGCATCAATCTGGAATTCTCCAACCTCTCTAATGTATTTTCGCTCCCAAATTCGTCGAACCCTTGTCCAAACGCATTCTGGTTCTTTTATTACTGTCATTCTGGGCTTTTCAGCAAAACAGGCCCAAAAATCTCGTGCACACGCGTGTGGACACGCGTCTGGTGCTGTGACACGTGTCCTGGGACGCGTCCTGGCAGGGGCAGGCATTTCCTTTGCAGTTGTGGCTTCTGGGACGCGTGTGGGCACGCGTGTGGGAGTCAGGGACGCGTCTGGGCACGCATGTGGGAGTCTGGGACGCGTCTGGGCACGCATTTGGCCAGCAGACCTCAATATTTCACTTCCACACGCGTCTGGGGACGCGTTTGAGCAGCAGGATGTACTTGTGCAGGCTCCACACGCGTGTGGAGACGCGTTTGGCCAGGCCATGTGCATTTTCATCAATTTCTTCACGTTTTGCACTGATTTTCTCCACTTCATTCATCTGAGTCTGCAAACACTTAAACACAAAACCAAAGCATAACATGACGAATAATAAATTAAAACATAAAATAAAATACTTAAAGATAACTAAAAACAGCGGTAAAAATACGTGTGAAAACCACTGATCACCTGCCAAAGAAATAGAGGCCAATGCTGATAACACTCAAGGTGCCAAACGATCTGAATAGCGCAACTGTGGAAAAGCTTGTGAGCTCTATAAGGAGTCATGAGATCGAGTTAAAAGTGGATGAGTCCCTGAGGAAAAGGAAGTTTGTAGCTCTGAAGTCTAAAGGCAATCCTGAAAAGGTTAAAGCTCTTTAAGTTGAATAAGAAGAGTTTGAAGAAAGTTTTGATGAAGAGGACGAGTTGTCTATATTATACAGAAGGGTCAACCAACTCTAGAAGCAAAGATAAAATAAGTCAATAGCCTATTAAAGAACAAGTGGATGCTTTGAGTTAACTTCTGGACAGAAAAATTCTGGACCTGACAAGGAGGTTATCTACTATGAGTGCAAAGATCATGGCCATTACAAAAATGAGTGTCACAAACTCAACAAAGAAAAGCCTTCGAAGAAATTCTTCAACAAAGAGAAGAAGGTTGTGATGGCAACATGAGATGACTCTGAATCTTCCGAAGATGACTCTAAAGAAGAGCAAGCTAACATGATGCTGATGGTTTTCACTGAAAGCTCTGAATATGAATCGGATTTAGACTCTGAAGAGGTATTTTCTCATCTAACTCTTTCTGATCTTGAATTATCTTTCATTGAGATTCTTAAAAAGAGTCAGAGACCACATAAAATATGTAATGATCTGAAACAGATTCATGTAGTCAATTTTGGAGCTCATAATGGGATGATAAAAGAAAATTCCATTTTAAAAGAAAAAAGTGACAGTTCGGGAAAAGAAAACTCTGCTCTCAAGAGTGTAAAACTAGAGAAATAAATTCTTTTACAAGCTCCCATGACTTTGAGTGTGTTTCTAAGAAATATGAAACATTTGTTGTCTTTCTAGCAAGAAACATATATAGAAGCAATAAGGCTTCCATAATCTATGAAATAGGTAGAAATGGGAAAAGAGGCATTAGTTATGTTCCACCAAAGAACTCATGTTTGATTCTAAACCCAAAGAAATGGTGATAAAACAAAAAGTTGTGTATTCTCATTTTACTTATGGTGACACACATGATACCTATTTTTCATGGAAACCATGGGTTGATAAAACCTTTGGGAAAACTAACCATAAAGGATCCAAAACGATGTGAGTACCTAAGAAAAAGATAATTTATGTTGCAAATATCTTTAGCAACAAATTTGAGACACCATTCATGGTACCTAGACTCTAGGTGCTCCCAACATAAGACAGGAAGAAGACATCTGTTCCAAAAAATGGAACTTAAGCATGGAGGTTCAGTAGGCTTTGGAGGAAATCAAAAGGGTAAAATCATTGGTATAGGAACAATCGGTAATGGTTCTATTCCCTCTACTACTAATGTTTTATTAGTTGAAGGTCTAATGTATAATCTCTTATCCATAAGTCAATCAAGTGACATTGGTTATGACATTTGTAATACGGTGAACTGACTTTTTATCGATCGAAATGTCGCGGTTAAGCATGAGTCGCCACCGAATTTTATTTTATCCAAACTAAATCAGAAAGGCAAAAAGAAACAGAAAAAAACCTTTTAAAGAAATCTAAGTCCGGGGGGTAATTTATGCAAAGGGAAGGTGTAAGGCACCCTTTGCATCCATGGTTTTCCATGGGCTCTTAATTGCTTCGCTTGCTCGTTTGTTTTTAGAAAAAGTAGATGAAAGAAAAAAGTGGACTTTAGCTCGTAAATGAGCGTAGCCAGTTTTCGAAGAATTGTGAGAAAGAATATTAAAAATTGAGCATTGCAAGGCAATTAGGGGCGATTACCTTAAACTTAGATGATAGGTCTCTCTTTAGCCTTTCAGAATGAAAAGGGTCTATCCTTGCCATAAGAGGGCAGGAAGCCTTTCGTTTGGAGGTTGAAGGGTCGTCGAAACATCCTTTGCCATAAGACTGTCCCATGCCATAGACGGGCAGGTAGTCTAAGGTAAGGATCAGAATAAGCCTTTTCGTAGGCAGCCAGAAGATACCTCAGCCTTTTTCCGTAGGCAACTTCCGAGGGTCGAGGTCATATTTGTGTATCGAAGGCAGCATCATTTAGGGTCGTATAACCTTTAATTATCGAGGCAGCATGGCTGAGGTATCCTCAAATTAGAGGGACATGGCTTATTCTGCAAAAACACAAAGGCAACAGGCAACATGCAACAAGGCAACAGAGAGGTTACCCCAAAAGGGTGCGTGTGTGCAACAATCACGTGGTTGATATTCAAATATGTTATCTTGTACATTAAGTGATTCTACGTTCAGTTCAAGGGTTGCACTCCCTAGGATTACTAACCACGCAAATATAACAAATATGGGGGAGGGAAATTGTAACCAGCGGATCCCTTAACAGGGTTTGACACAAGTAATAATTAAACAGAAAAATAAAAAGTTAGAGTTTAGGGTTACCAAACTCGTAGCCTTGGCAGTCCACAAATCCTGAAAAGGCAAATAAAAAATAGGGTGAGTGTATGGCTAATTCAGAGTCGAACATCTCTAACCCTAAAATAAGAAGGTCGAGACAATAATTTGAAATGAGTAATTAAATGAAGGGCACTTAGCTTTTTGCATTTGATCTGACGTGGTTGATAGTCGGAGGGAAGCCTCAAGGTTAACCCTGAAAAGAGGCAAGGCAAAAGAAAAATGAAGGCGAAACAAACCCTAATTCTAAAAATAAACCAAATAGAATTTAAATTAAATTAAATAGAGTACTTAACTTCGTGTTTCGGAATAGGCGCGTATTCGGGAGGCGTCTGGAAAGAAAATCCTGAAAAGGCACAGAAAAAGAAATATTTTTTAGCGTAGGCGTGATCTTCGTAAACCCTGATTAGGGCACAAGTTAACCCTGGTTAATAGAATAAATAATCAATTCAATTAATTATTGGTTTTTTAACTCAATTAATTAAATCGGTGAAAATAGAGTTTCGATTAAACGTCCTAACCCTAATATGTGTTTTTAAATAATTAATAAAAGCGTTAACAATCAATTAAATAATTTAAATAAATTTAGCCAATTTAAATCAAATAAAAGGCTAATAGTAATAAATATTTTAAATTTAATATTTTTTTTATAATAAAAGAATTTAGAATAATTATAATTTTGTTAAGAGAAAAGTAAATTAAAAGGATTTAATAAACAATATATAAGCAAATATATATAATAAAAATAAGTTGTATAATAATAAAAGTAGAAGATTAAAGAATTCTTAGCTATGATTCGGTGAGGCTGGCTTTTGAATGTCTATGGTGGAACTTCAATCCAGTAGACGTTAGATCTAACACTGAGATGATCTGATGGTTGGTATTGGTGGGCGTACCATAGATGTGCAAGAGGCGACGGGCACTGGATCCACCCTTGAAGAGAATCAAAGAAAATAAACAAAATATTGTTGGGAGCAAGACTCGAACCCCCAACCTCCCGCTCTGAAGATCATCAAAGCTCCTTCTTACCACTGCGCCAATTGCTCTATGATGTTATTGCAAACGCGCGCAGTTAACATAAACAAAATTTCAAACGTTACAGAATGAAAAAAAAACAATCGCGCGCCCAGGGCCTGTGTTATCTTCTTCGTCACGAAGAACATAACTATGGCAACGGTTTTGACATGCTTCCATAGCCCTGCAAGTTTCAAAAAATCCAGCATACACCATATAAATCCAAGATAAATCCAAATACCGAACCGAAATCAATTCCCGAGCACGGCCATGGCCTTAATTTTGGCCAATTTTGTTTAGAGCGAGGAATCCCAATTGAAGCTCTAAAAACCTAGCTATGGTGGAATCTTCAAACAACAACCAAAACGCAATTAAATGTGCAGAAAGCATGAGAACATCAATCTAAACGCAAAGACATAGCCAAAATACATTTATGATTTGTGAATGAATGTAATCGAATCTAAAAAAAACTGGGCAAACCGTGGTGGTGTAGGTGACGATTCTGGATGTTTCAGATGTTTGTGAGAAGCGTATTAGCTTCAGAGAAAGCCGAGACAGCCTTTGGGATCCTTGGAATGGTTTGAAGCGTTTCCAGAATTTGGTCTCTCACTTCCCTCTTGTTCACGGTTTCCTCGAGTTAGGAATCGTTTTTGTTGTGCCACCCCCCAAAAAAATCTCCCTCATATAAACCTTGCAGCCTCTTTATAAAGCACAGATTAGGTCAACAAAATAGCTTCAAATCTTGGTAATTGATATGATTGAGTGTAGAATATTTTTGATTGACATTTAATTAAAAAAAATATTAATCTTGTACCAAGTCTCTCCAATCATTCTTTAAATGAGCTCCGATTATTTCCCTTATTGTTTTGATGAGATATTAAATCAAAATTGAAGCCAAATATAATCTTTGATTCTTACTATTATTTTATTCAATTTAAATTGAATTTAAATGATTAAACTCAAAATAAATAGAATAAATAAATACTAAAAATTGGTAGAAGGATATATGGGCCGTGCATGAGCTTAAGATGACTACTGGATGAAAAGAATATAGACCCATTTGGAAATGTTTGGAGTTTTGTGTATCGATTTGAATTTGTATAAGAGAAATTGTATGGGCAAATTTTGGGGTATGACAGCTGCCCCTGTTCAATTATCTTAAACCTGAAGATGTAGAGTGGTTTGTATGCCAGTCGGTATCTGAAGGTGGAAGATGATTGAACACTAGAATACCAAGAAATTTGCCCTAGCTGAAGTAGGGACTTTTGTCGGAGATGGGCTTAAAGATGCCATCGAAGCCTTGAGAGGAAGTTTATTGGAGATTGATCGTGTCAGCACTATTCGTAGTGACTGGATTAGATCTAAATCCTTTGAAATATTCATGGAGGATGTTCGAAACTAAATATCAGAACTAAATCGTCGTCTTGATTATTTCTGAACTATCTTCGAAATAATTGTCACAATTAAATCTCTATCTTGATTATCTCTGAACTATCTTTGGAGGATGCCCAAAATTAAGTGTCAAAATTAAATCTTTGCTTCGATTATCTCTGAACTATCTTTGGAAGATATCCAAAATTAAGTGTCAAAATTAAATCTTCGTCTTGATCATTTCTGAACTATCTCTGGAAGATATCCAAAATTAAGTGTCAGAACTAAATCTTTGTCTTGATCATTTCTGAACTATCTCTGGAAGATATCCAAAATTAAGTGTCAGAACTAAATCTTTGTCTTGATCATTTCTGAACTATCTATGGAAGATATCCAAAATTAAGTATCAGAATTTAGATATATGTGTTGATTATCTCTGAACTATCTTTGGAAGATATCCAAAATTAAGTATCAGAACTAAATCTTCATCTTGAATGAGCGTCAGAATTAAATCTTTAACTTGATTATCTCTGCACTATATCTAAAAGACAATGTTGATTGTAGAAGTAGGCTGAAAAAGGAACATTAGTTTTATGCAATGTTGTGATGCATGTATTGTAATGTTTATGAATGAAAGTGTTATGCATAAGCAATGAGGCGTATGTATGTTATGTATGAATTTACTATAACACATGATGTATGAAAATGATTTATGCTATTTGGAGCATCTTGAGAAAATAAATCTATGTATCATTGTGATTTTGTCGTTTGATCTTGTCTTGAAGATGCTCAGCTGGGGATTCATGGTTCTTGCTTGGGGATGATCAGTAACCTGATGTACCCTGATTGGGAATAAAGACATTAATAAACCATGTTGGCGAAGAGCAAAGTGTTGGAGAAACGACAGTGTTGAAGATGTAAACTCTGTTGGGGATCCATATCTGTGTCGGGACGAGAACTTTTGAAGATATCTTCTTAATGATTACTTCGTGGGGATATGATCTTATGAACCTGGCTCTGTGGGGAGGTGTGGGTGTCTTGAAAGTTGCCCCCAGTACCATAGTAACTTACTACTTGATTCAGGACACGCCGCTGAGTATTGATCAAGATGTTGAACTGGACTTGCATAGATTTGCCCCAGTTAGCAGGAACTTTGGAAAGATTCGCCTCGCGAGGACTTTATGAGATGTTTACTATGGGCGATATGCCCCCAGTAATCATAGTCTCATGACAATGTCTCACGTTGATTGGGGAGTAGCTTTAGATATACTTGGATGCATGCCCCTGATTGTTCGAGCATCCATGAGAGATTCTCTGAATCTTGACTTGATTGCCCCAGATTGATTGGACAAAACATGTCATGCCCCTTGTATACGTAGGAGACATTGCTTCTTGGCGTAATCTTGTCTGTCGGGATAACTTTCAGTCATTAGTTGTACCCTGTGCAAGTTCTTTCTGATGCTAACATTTGAAATTATGTAGCAGAATATGTTTAATAATGTATTCATGAGATGTAATGCATACGTTTGTCTTGAGTTTTTTGAAAAACGTTAAAGCAAGAGATGTAAAGGTATGATATTTGTAAAAACATGCTATTTGTACAAACGTGATGTTCGTAAAAACGTGATATCAACTCGGCATTCGTGGTAAACCTTAAGGAGTCAGGATACCCTTTTGGTGACAGTATGCTTTCGAACTAACCATGCTTCAATTAGGACTTTCAAGGGTTGTAACGTGGCTTGGTTCACGGTTTAAGAAACAAAGGATAAAGGCTCAAAATTTGATTGTACCCACCCCTCTTCGTGATGATCTTCAATCCTAAGCTTAGTTGATTCGACTTATGCATTCAGGTTCCAAGAGACTTTTGGATTTGCACCTTTGATAATGATGATGGTTCACGAGCACAGGGAACTTTTGAGATGACAGTCACTTTATTGTGTTGTTCAGGAATTTATTGACTTCTCTTTTTTTCATCTTTTTGATATCCCTAACTTTTGCCTGAACTGTCTATTTTGAGTTTACAGTCAGCGGGATGCCTTGATTTTTTCCTAAGTCATCATTTTTTGATTTTTGACTTAACAGGATTTTCTTTGTATATATGTTTTTTCATCTTTTTTCTTTTTGAAAGATTTTGACTGCCTTGTTTAATGATTGATGAACCATCTAGCACTTCTTTAATGTGTGCGGATGAACGCTTGTAGTTGAAACCTTTGTTGAAAGGTGTACTGAATGATTCTCTTAAAATAGAATGCACAGCCAAATTAACTGAGAACTACCCTGTCCCAGGTTATGATCAAGGGTTTTAATTAGTACAAGAAAGAAACTTCTACCTCTTAGGCTCAAAAAGGGTTGACGAGGGATTATCATCCTTATATCTCCACTGTTTAGGAATTGAAACAATGCCTATACATCATCAGCATAGTCCATTCAAACGCATACTGTATGAGGTTGCGGTATCGTTTTCGTCATCCTCCCTCAAAAGGCTTACAGCTTAGCAAGAGTTGAATAAACATAAAACATATGCAAAGTAAATACGCAATTTAAAATGAGTGATAACGAAATAATGTACTCAAGACAATCATATGCAATGCACTGATGATAATTATTAAAACAGATAGTGTCTATCATAATTCGAATGTTTAAACAAACAGAATAGAAATTGCAAATGAAAGTAAATCTAATGATCTAAAAAGTTCATCCTTCTAGCCATCCATAGCATTAGCAATCTTGTTGTGATTAGGCATGGGAGTATTGATCACATTAGGAGTTGCAGGGGTGTCGAACTCAATTTCACCGGCGTCGATCATATCTTGGATCTTGTTCTTCAATGGCCAACAATTCTCTGTGTCATGTCCAAGACTATTAGAATGATATGCGCATCTCGCATTGGGCTTGTAACTAGGAGCAGAGGTGTTAGGATTCTTAGGAGAATCCCTAAGGGTGATCAAATTTGCCTTTAGCAGATGTTGTAAAGCTTGAGCTAACGACATATTGATCTTTGTGAATTGACGTCTTGGTGTATCTTGTTTGTTTTGACGGCCTTGTTGAGGCGCCGGTGTGGAGCTCAGAATTGCCCCAATAGATTGATCATGGTTTATCCTTTTCTGCCCATACACATCATTGGAATCTGACCTCCCATTGAAATGCTTCTTTGTAGTACTTGAGGATGTAGCCACTTGAATCTTACCACTTCGGATGCCATTCTCTACACGTTCCCCAATCAGTATGAGTTCAGTGAATCCAGATGATGAACTTCCCAGCAAATGGCTATAAAAAGGACCAGTCAGTGTACTCATGAACATATCGACCAATTCTCTGTCAGCTAGAGAGGGTTTGACTCTTCCAGCTAGATCTCTCCACTTTTGAGCATACTCCTTGAAACTTTCCTTAGATCCCATAGACATGCTTTGTAGTTGCATGCGAGTTGGCGCGAGATCAGAATTGTATTCGTATTGCTGATAAAAAGCAACAACCAAATCTTCCCAGGTACGGATGTTGACACTCTCGAGTTGATAGTACCATTCAAGCTGAGTTCCAGATAAACTTTCCTGAAAGAAATGGATCCAGAGCCTCTTGTCAGCAGTGTGAGGCTGAATCTTCCTTACATAAGACCTTAAGTGCATCTTGGGACAGGAGATTCCATCATATTTAGCAAAGGCGGGAGTCTTGAATTTTGGAGGAATAACAACCCCAGGAACGAGTCCCAGTTCTTCAAAGTCCAGCCCAGGTACCTTCTGAATTTCCACGCTTCTCAGACGCTCTTCCAGTAGCCTATACTTCTCATCAGATTCATCCTCGTCTTCGGGATACTCTTCTTCGCTCTCATCTTGGCCATCAAAATCCCCATTACCTTCAGCGTCACCATCATGCTCTTCTCCTTCCTCATCCTTAGGGATTTCAGCATCTTCGGCCTTCTTAGGACGACCTTTGAACCTTCTTCCCAAGTTGATCACCCCTTTAGGTTTCTGAGTTTTTGTCTTCTTAGTCAGAAGGGCTTTCAGTTCATCTTGCCCCTTGGACAAGTTCAGGATCAAAGCTTGAAATTCAGTATTCTGAGCTTGGAGATCCTTGACAGATTGTTCGAGATCCATGATGCTGAAATAAACAGCGAGGAAGGATGAGAAACCCATCATAGGAAACCTGTTATGCGATGTTATGAATGCAAATGAAATGTTTTCAAGGATCCTTGGGAATTTAGTTAGCAACATTAGAAATGATTTGGTCGCATCTTCGTTTGAAGAAATCTGAACTTTGTCTTTGAACGTCTTTCTTTGAGAATCAAGCTCACCATATCGAGTGGGTCATCGCCTCTGATTCGGGATACTTCTAAATTTGAAAGTATATGGCTAGAGGAAAATAAATCCTCTTGCCCCTTGATTAGGTATTGTGTCTTTGAATTGGAAGGTATGTGGCCAGAGAAAAATAAATCCTCTTTCCCCTTGATTAGGAGATCAACCTTTGATAAGGGCACCTGAAATTGTGCGCCCTAAATCCCTAAGATCCTTGAAAGGGTTAGTTAAATCATGTTATGCTTATGATGTCATGATGTAATGAATGTTATGCGAATGCAATTCATTAGGCATAGTGTGAGATAGTAAGGGCAAACACGTCCTTTTAACAAAACCTGCAAAGAACGAAGGTTAGTAGCAAACATAAACAGGTCACACAAGTCACGCAAGTCACACAAGTCACACAGTTTTTGGCTTAAGGCTTGCATGGAGTCTGATCAGGTGTCCTTCCCAAGGGTATTTCTATGGATAAGGAGATTTCAGCAACGGGTTCTACTGAGTTACCCAGAATTGTCAGCCCTCCTAAAGCACCCTCGAACATGATACATACATACCATGCAATGATACTTTGAGAAAGAACCTATCTGAGTTGTAGTATCGGGTAGCGACTATGCTCTCAACATACATCAAGAGTAATCCCCCCACTACGTTCCTAAAAGTCAGGATGGGTTAAAGGTAACTAAAGGTCCTTAAGCTCCGACTCACCCACAGACATTGGCACGAACCTCCCTCATACAAGAGAAGCATGCAAACACCCATGGAGGCCTAACTTAAGCGTGAACTCTCATATTGACCAATCCTCCACATACATGAAGGAGGTCGCCATGACTATGCCACTTCCTATCTTAGATGTACTTGAATCCGGGAATAGGATTCGTCCTTCAGTTAATTCCCAAAACGCCCCTGAAAAAATAAAACAAACAAAGCAAACAATAGAAAACATTTTAAGGTGAATTCTAAACTTTTAAGGTAACCCCTCTTAATCGAAATCCCCAGCAGAGTCGCCAGTTCTGTAATACGGTGAACTGACTTTTTATCGATCGAAATGTCGCGGTTAAGCATGAGTCGCCACCGAATTTTATTTTATCCAAACTAAATCAGAAAGGCAAAAAGAAACAGAAAAAAACCTTTTAAAGAAATCTAAGTCCGGGGGGTAATTTATGCAAAGGGAAGGTGTAAGGCACCCTTTGCATCCATGGTTTTCCATGGGCTCTTAATTGCTTCGCTTGCTCGTTTGTTTTTAGAAAAAGTAGATGAAAGAAAAAAGTGGACTTTAGCTCGTAAATGAGCGTAGCCAGTTTTCGAAGAATTGTGAGAAAGAATATTAAAAATTGAGCATTGCAAGGCAATTAGGGGCGATTACCTTAAACTTAGATGATAGGTCTCTCTTTAGCCTTTCAGAATGAAAGGGTCTATCCTTGCCATAAGAGGGCAGGAAGCCTTTCGTTTGGAGGTTGAAGGGTCGTCGAAACATCCTTTGCCATAAGACTGTCCCATGCCATAGACGGGCAGGTAGTCTAAGGTAAGGATCAGAATAAGCCTTTTCGTAGGCAGCCAGAAGATACCTCAGCCTTTTTCCGTAGGCAACTTCCGAGGGTCGAGGTCATATTTGTGTATCGAAGGCAGCATCATTTAGGGTCGTATAACCTTTAATTATCGAGGCAGCATGGCTGAGGTATCCTCAAATTAGAGGGACATGGCTTATTCTGCAAAAACACAAAGGCAACAGGCAACAGGCAACAAGGCAACAGAGAGGTTACCCCAAAAGGGTGCGTGTGTGCAACAATCACGTGGTTGATATTCAAATATGTTATCTTGTACATTAAGTGATTCTACGTTCAGTTCAAGGGTTGCACTCCCTAGGATTACTAACCACGCAAATATAACAAATATGGGGGAGGGAAATTGTAACCAGCGGATCCCTTAACAGTGTTTGACACAAGTAATAATTAAACAGAAAAATAAAAAGTTAGAGTTTAGGGTTACCAAACTCGTAGCCTTGGCAGTCCACAAATCCTGAAAAGGCAAATAAAAAATAGGGTGAGTGTATGGCTAATTCAGAGTCGAACATCTCTAACCCTAAAATAAGAAGGTCGAGACAATAATTTGAAATGAGTAATTAAATGAAGGGCACTTAGCTTTTTGCATTTGATCTGACGTGGTTGATAGTCGGAGGGAAGCCTCAAGGTTAACCCTGAAAAGAGGCAAGGCAAAAGAAAAATGAAGGCGAAACAAACCCTAATTCTAAAAATAAACCAAATAGAATTTAAATTAAATTAAATAGAGTACTTAACTTCGTGTTTCGGAATAGGCGCGTATTCGGGAGGCGTCTGGAAAGAAAATCCTGAAAAGGCACAGAAAAAGAAATATTTTTTAGCGTAGGCGTGATCTTCGTAAACCCTGATTAGGGCACAAGTTAACCCTGGTTAATAGAATAAATAATCAATTCAATTAATTATTGGTTTTTTAACTCAATTAATTAAATCGGTGAAAATAGAGTTTCGATTAAACGTCCTAACCCTAATATGTGTTTTTAAATAATTAATAAAAGCGTTAACAATCAATTAAATAATTTAAATAAATTTAGCCAATTTAAATCAAATAAAAGGCTAATAGTAATAAATATTTTAAATTTAATATTTTTTTTATAATAAAAGAATTTAGAATAATTATAATTTTGTTAAGAGAAAAGTAAATTAAAAGGATTTAATAAACAATATATAAGCAAATATATATAATAAAAATAAGTTGTATAATAATAAAAGTAGAAGATTAAAGAATTCTTAGCTATGATTCGGTGAGGCTGGCTTTTGAATGTCTATGGTGGAACTTCAATCCAGTAGACGTTAGATCTAACACTGAGATGATCTGATGGTTGGTATTGGTGGGCGTACCATAGATGTGCAAGAGGCGACGGGCACTGGATCCACCCTTGAAGAGAATCAAAGAAAATAAACAAAATATTGTTGGGAGCAAGACTCGAACCCCCAACCTCCCGCTCTGAAGATCATCAAAGCTCCTTCTTACCACTGCGCCAATTGCTCTATGATGTTATTGCAAACGCGCGCAGTTAACATAAACAAAATTTCAAACGTTACAGAATGAAAAAAAAACAATCGCGCGCCCAGGGCCTGTGTTATCTTCTTCGTCACGAAGAACATAACTATGGCAACGGTTTTGACATGCTTCCATAGCCCTGCAAGTTTCAAAAAATCCAGCATACACCATATAAATCCAAGATAAATCCAAATACCGAACCGAAATCAATTCCCGAGCACGGCCATGGCCTTAATTTTGGCCAATTTTGTTTAGAGCGAGGAATCCCAATTGAAGCTCTAAAAACCTAGCTATGGTGGAATCTTCAAACAACAACCAAAACGCAATTAAATGTGCAGAAAGCATGAGAACATCAATCTAAACGCAAAGACATAGCCAAAATACATTTATGATTTGTGAATGAATGTAATCGAATCTAAAAAAAACTGGGCAAACCGTGGTGGTGTAGGTGACGATTCTGGATGTTTCAGATGTTTGTGAGAAGCGTATTAGCTTCAGAGAAAGCCGAGACAGCCTTTGGGATCCTTGGAATGGTTTGAAGCGTTTCCAGAATTTGGTCTCTCACTTCCCTCTTGTTCACGGTTTCCTCGAGTTAGGAATCGTTTTTGTTGTGCCACCCCCCAAAAAAATCTCCCTCATATAAACCTTGCAGCCTCTTTATAAAGCACAGATTAGGTCAACAAAATAGCTTCAAATCTTGGTAATTGATATGATTGAGTGTAGAATATTTTTGATTGACATTTAATTAAAAAAAATATTAATCTTGTACCAAGTCTCTCCAATCATTCTTTAAATGAGCTCCGATTATTTCCCTTATTGTTTTGATGAGATATTAAATCAAAATTGAAGCCAAATATAATCTTTGATTCTTACTATTATTTTATTCAATTTAAATTGAATTTAAATGATTAAACTCAAAATAAATAGAATAAATAAATACTAAAAATTGGTAGAAGGATATATGGGCCGTGCATGAGCTTAAGATGACTACTGGATGAAAAGAATATAGACCCATTTGGAAATGTTTGGAGTTTTGTGTATCGATTTGAATTTGTATAAGAGAAATTGTATGGGCAAATTTTGGGGTATGACAACATTATATTTAATTAAAAGTCATGTAAAGTTGTCAGTCAAAAGGATAACTCTATAATGTTCAATGGTAACAAGAAAAACAACATCTATTAAATCAAACTTTCTAATTTACAAATACAAAATGTAAAATGGGTGATGTTACTGAACAAAGAACAATGAAATTGGCATAGAAGGTTAGGACATGTTAGCATGAGTAGAATCTCAAATCTCAACAAGCTAAATTTAGTCAAAGGCCTTCCAAATCTGAAGTTTGCTTCATATGCTCTTTATGAGGCATGCCATAAATTCAAGCTTTCTAAAATATCTTTTAAAGCCAAGAATGTTGTTTCCACCTCGAGGTCTTTGGAACTCTTGCATATTGATTTGTTTGGACCAATTAAAATAGATTCATTAAGTGGAAAGAAGTATGGATTATTCATTGTAGATGACTACAGTATACAGACATGGGTAAAGATCTTAAGACGCAAGGATGAGTCACATTAAGTATTTACTATCTTCTGTTCTCAAGTGCAAAGCAAAAAAGGTTTAACAATTGTTAAATTTAGAAGTGATCATGGTGGTGAATTTGAAAATAAAGATTTTGATTTTTTTTAAGATAATGGAATCTCTCATGATTTCTCTTGTCCTAGACCTCCTCAACAAAATAGAGTTGGAGAGCGGAAAAATCATACTTTGCATGAAATGGCCAAAATACTATGAGCAATGAGACAAATTTTGCAAAGCTCTTCTGGGAAGTAGTAAATAGTGCACATTACATTCAAAACGTGATCTCAATAAGACTTATTCTAGATAAAACTCCTTATGAATTTTGGAAGAACAAAAAGCCAAACATTTCTTACTTTCAACCATTTGGCTTTATTTGTTTTATGCTCAATAATAAAGACAACTTAACCAAGTTTGATTCTAAAGCTAAAAAATATGTCATGTTAGGATACTGTGAACACTCAAAAGGCTACAGAGTATATAACAGTGAAACCAAAATTATTGAGGAATCAATTCACGTTAAGTTTGATGATAAACTTGAATCTAAAGTTAAAGCAAATTGAAAAGTTTGCAGATTTGGAAATCATCTATTCAAACTATAAAGACAAGGACTCTAAGGATAAAGACTATGGAAGTGCTCAACATGAAACTGATCAATTATTACTAGAAGTTACTGACACACTAACACCTCAGAGGAAGCACAAGAAAAGATCCTCTTATCCTAAAGAACTGATTTTGGGTGACAAAACAAAATCTATAAGAACTAAATCTTCATTCATATAAGATGAAGGAATGCTTATAGGTCTGGTGTCTATAACAGAGCCAACATCGATTGATGAAGCTTATTTAGACACAGAATGGATATTGGTTATGCAAGAAGAACTAAATCAGCTCACCAGATATGATGTGTGGGATCTAGTGCCAGAACCCAAAGGAAAACACGTTATTGGAACCTAGTGGGTTTTAGAAACAAATTAAATGAGCAAGGGGTTGTGGTAAGGAACAAAGCCAAACTGGTTGCACAAGGCTATAACCAACAAGAAGGGATTGACTATACTTAAACCTTTGCACCAGTGTCCAGGTTAGAATCCAGTCTTTTCTTAATATCTTTTGCAGTAAACTATGATATTGTTTTATATCAAATGGTTGTTAAAAGTTCATTTATGAATGGATACATAACAAAAGAAGTGTATGTTCATCAAAATCCCAGGTTAGAAAGTAATAAAAATCCCGATTTTGTTTAAGAACTTAAGAAATCATTGTATGGTTTAAAATAAGCTCCTAGAGCTTGGTATGAAAGACTTAGAAAATTTCTTTTAAAAATGGATTTGTCTTTTCAATTTAAATGGGCTGATATCTTTACAAAAACCCCTTACTAAAGATAGATTTGTCTTAATTTTGAGGAATTCAAAAATGGAAAATTATCTTGATTAAATGATAAATCTCAATATGTGTAGCCTCTGGAAGGTTAACATGTGATTCTGAGAAACTTGACTCTGAACCAATTAGCCCTCTAAAGATAGAAGGTTCTCTGGTTCAGAAGGTCGTAAGTCAGAATTCCTCTTGAAACTTCTCTCTTCTGGTCTCTAAGTTGTATTAATGGTTAAAATAAACCAATTTGATTGTGGCTAAGAAGTGTGACAATTGTCCTACTACATCTTTCAACAATCAAGAACACTTGAATAACCTTTGGGATTTATTTTTACTATTGGGTAAAATAAAATCATGGTTTTGTGCCCCCTGTGTCATTAATTCTCTAGAATAGCAATGATCATCTCTGTGTTGTAAAAGTTTTTTTTCAAGGTGTCATTTGAGTTCTCTTCCGTTTTAACCCTGAACTTTGATTTGTCCAAATCTCTTACACTTCTTCTTCTCCACTATATTTAAACACCATATCCACTACTCACTCCTCATACTATACTCCTTTGTTTTTCAAACCTTCTCTGAAAATTCTTTCTCTCCTTTCAAATCAGTTAACCCTAAACCAAAGATATCTTCCAGAACTTTCAATGGTGATGAAAACCTCTTGTTCAGACTCAATGAATTTTTTTTTCAACTTTTACAAAACTGAAGGAACAAGGGTTTAATCTTTAAAGAAATATCTCTATTCAACAGTAGGAAAAATACTTTGACATGCTCTATGGACCTATTTACCCCATTCTTGTCAAAGAATTATGTATGAATGCTTCCATTAAGAAAATCGGCCAAGATGCTCCTGAAATCAATTATGAGGTCTTTGGGTTCCCAATCATCATTACTCAAATACTTATTGCTAAAGCAATAAAGTGTGAAGAGAATGGTTTATGCATTGAGCAATTCAAAGAGACACCCCCTTCGTCTCAGACATTATCAAACATCTCTATTCCAGCCCTGAAAAACCTGCAAGTGCCTCTACTCTCACTCCATTGATAAAAATTTGGCATCAGTTGCTGGTGACAAATTTTCTCCCAAGAGAAAGGATCACGACCTACTCACTTATGATGATAGACATCTCCTGTACTTCCTACCGACAAGGGTAAAAGTTAACCTACCTCTCACCATCTTTAACTACATGAAGTCAAAGATCACAACCTCTTGAGAGGATACATTTTTCTTCATTCCTTATGGTCGGGTTCATTCAAATCCTTTCTCCCAGGAAGGAATAGTTAAGAAGATACTGAATGCATGCCTAACTGATGCTCTTATGACCTCTTAGGGCTTGAAACTTGATGGCATTGAAAGCTCTGAAGGCCAGAGGCAAAAGTCCAGAAAGATTAAGTCTGGAGCTAGACCCTCTGCTCACTAGCTATGTTCCTTTTACCCTTCTTGTCACCACCAATTTCTCCTCTAGGAGATTCCTTTTCCCTCCTTGTCTCCACCATTTTCTCCTCTGAACTATCTTTTCTCATATACTTATAATTTTTTTCAGTACACATCTTGTAATTTTGGTAAAGGATAAGGCGAGGGTATAGAGGTTATCTCATAGCATAGAGTTTTGGCTATTAAATCCAAAGGTAAGGGGATAAGGATCATATTGATGTTTTTGGGGCTCAAGGAAAACCCTGGGGTTTTTAATTCAAATAGGTGATGGTTAATCTGTTGGAGAATATTGTTGAGTAATATTCTTGAGCATGATAATATTTTTAGTTGATTATTGTTGGAGTAATTGATAAATCTTGTTGAATTGATAAAATACTTTGATGATTTTCATTGTTGAATTTGTTGAACGTTTGGGGGCAGTTAAGACTCAAATAGACTAGTTTGGAATATGTTCAATAGAGAGGAAAACACAGAAAAATGTAGGTAGACATATAATGGGATTGACGACCTTAATTTTTGAGTAACTTGAGTTTCGTAAGTAAGTTCGTTTGAGGTGCAGTCAATTGCGTTGGAAATCTAAAGCGAAAATATTTCTTTTGAAGTGGAAAAATTGGGTATGGGAGCACTACAACAGTAGCAGTGATCTGGTTTTTATACTATAAGCATAGTCAAATTTCAGTCTTGCGTTGGTTGTCTTATTTCACGCATAACTTGATTTTCATAAGTCCTTTTTAAGAGTAAACTTTATATCATAAGAAAATAGAAAAATTTCCTACATATTAGACTTAATAAGTATGTCATTTTATTAAGTTCAGTAGTGTAATAATAGTTAGAAGTGTGACGAAACATTCTGCTCAGTGTTGGTACTAGTTCATATTGTTTGATTAAACTGTACCGATTGGTATCTTAAGTCCTAAAATAAAAATCATAGCCTTAAAATAGAATCTATAAGCTTTGCAAAATATGTGCGTTTTCTTGATTCCGACTCAAAAATGACTCTCTAAGCTTTGCGAAACATGGTTATTTTCTTGTTTCCGATCCCTTTGATATTTTAAATAATTGTTGGAATCTGATGTACGACTAGTTGGAAACATGATTTTAGGGTTGTTAAGCTGTTAATGTTTTAGATTACGATCCCACCATTTTGATGATATATTTGTGTGAAATAAGATGTGGATATGTTTAGATGGGTTGGAGAATTAAATGAGTTGAGTTTGAGTTATTTGATATGTTTAGAGTTTAGTTTGATCTGTTTAGAGTTGTTAAGGATTAAATGAGTTGAAATTAGAGTATGCCCTATGACTCTAACTTTTGAATAAAAAGTGGTAGAGTTAATTGTGATTTATGTTGAGTTATGAGTGTGCCTTGTCGAGTGTTAATGGTTGTGTGGTGTGGTTTTAACCCTATTGATGAGCATTATTGAGTAATTATATAAGTGTATTATTATGCTGAGTTTTGTGTTGAGTGCCTCATGAAGAGTAAAATTGATGAGTTATTTTGATATTGTGGTTCAGAGAGGAACCAATGTTATGGCCTTATATTGACGATGTTCATGCTGAGTTTTATGTTCAGAGAAGAACTGGTGTTGTAGGACTTCGGTCTAGTGTAGAAGGACTTCGGTCCATTGTGGTGATTGATAAGTGATAATGGGAAGGAGATTCAGATGGAGATTGTTTGCATTTCTTTGTAGCATTATGCCTCATGCATCATGTATATCGAAGATAAGTAGGACTTCGGTTCAGTGTTGTAGGACTTTGATCCAGTGTTGTAGATCACTCAATAACATAACTCTTATATCCAATGTTGTAGGACTTCGGTCCAATGTTGTAGGATGGTACCACACGCATACAAATTGACTAATGACTTTGTATATTGTACATCAATGTTAACGGAGTATGTTTGATATGTGTTATCCTTGATGTTTAATGCACCACTAATATGTAAAGATTTTTTCACCCCGTTTTTATTCTATGTGTTGTCTTTACGCATGTGATACAAATATTCAGGTAAAGGAGCCTTAGTTGTCGCTTGTGTTGGAGGATGACATAGTTGGTCTTCTTCGTGATTTCTCGTTTTGCGTTATTTAGTTTCTGTGTGTGTTGCACCCCAAAATTTGCCCATCTAATTTTACCTCTAACAGGCTTATTGCTTTATAATCATTCGCATATTAGGTCATCTAAAGTCATGCATCATCCATTAATAAATCTGGCTGAGGAAAGAGGGTGTTGAAATACTAGGGTTTTAATTGTTCTTTGCCTGAGCTTATTAAGTTTAATCAATTAAAGATGAGATTAAGGTCTCATGGCTTCAAGTTTCATCACCGAGGGATTTTCTTGAGGGGAATTATTTTTGTTATCAGATCAAGATATGGGCTAAGAGGAACTTGAAGATTCATTTTACTGAAGGCGTCATTCTTTCGTTACTTAACACACAAGTTTGGTCAAATCGGTGAATTGAATTACTTTAAAGGCATCATTGAAGAAGTGAATGAATTGGGAAATCGTTCATTGAAATTCGAAGTGGATTCGAGTTAAAAAGTAATCAAAGTGAATTAAAGTTCTTGAGGCATTTGTGTGTTGTTAAGAGTTGATTAAAGGGTTCACTCTATATGGCAATGTGGGGAAATATTTGGGAATTTAAATTGAAGCCTTGAAGAGAAATCTGGAGTTCAAATGTCATATGTGAATAGTAAAATACCATTACATTTTTCAAGACATATTCATTACATTTTCAAGGCCAGGATCAGCAGCATACAAAAAAATAAATAAATAAATTCAGCATCTAAATCAAAATCCCAGCCATGGTCATTGTTCTGAGGTTTCTTGTCTACCTTGCGGCATCGGTATCAGGTGCAACTAGCTTTATCACACTAGGTGCCAACTGACCGCATCGACAACATCATGTTTCGTTGGCATCCGCCTGCTGAGTACATCGGTGACCCAAGACAGCCCCTACGACATACAACGATTCGATCACAATTTAGAACCAACATAAGTCTTCAATCATCCTGCAAAAAAAAAAAAGAATTACATTAGAACAGAAAAAATAATGGATCTTTGAATCAAATGCGACTCGCAGTAAGTTCCGATACAACCTGCCAATCCATCAAACCACATGCTTCATGTCTTTCTCCACTTGCAGCAAAACAGGCATTGCACATAACCATGTTACAGTTACATAAACTACATCCATTATCAGACTTCAAAACAAATTGAGTTACACAGCTCCGCATATTCAGAGAAGCAGGATATTAGAACCATTCATTTATCGCAAGCTCCCTACACTACTAACCCTTTCAACACCTAATAAACCTATAACCAATCAACCTTTAACAGAATTGTAACCTCCTTTTTCTAACCTAACCAACCACAAGTTATAATAGAAAACTAACTTTGAGACATCTCTAAACAACCTGTAACCAACCTATAACTAACTTCAACCAATTCCAAAACAGCCTAACAGATTCAGTTACAAAACCTAGCATCATCTAACAGAATCATTTCACTAACCGATTCAGTTATGAGCATAGCAGAAAAGCAATTGCAAGAGATTAACAAGAGAAAATCAGTTGATTACAGAAAGTTGAGAAAAGCTAACCTTCAGAGAATCGAGATTCTTCATCTCTATATAACCAAGATCCTCATCATTCTTCAAGCTCTCCCTGGTTCCCTCCTCATTCCATCATCATCTTCATCATTCATCAAACTTCAATCCACCATTTATGACCCTCACTTCATTCTCATCACTCTCTCTCCATCATCCATTCATCATCCCCATCTTCCCTTCACTCTTCCATCTCAGACTTCACCCTTGTTCACATGCTTCCATAACCTCCACCATTCTTTTCCATCACCTTCGATTTTCTCATTCCCTTGGCCTTAAATTTATAGACACACCCTTTATATAGCAACAAACATAGGTGGATACCATCGAGTACGATGGGCGTGAGGGGTACTAGTACTTTCCCCTTGCGTAACCGACTCC